>NC_044031.1:552739502-553039502 GCF_901765095.1 Microcaecilia unicolor | reverse complement strand
GATCACTCCCTTCAGAAGCATCCAGAAAAGCTCACCACTAATAGCACTGATAGAAGAGATTGTTTTCAGTTTTACTGCTTTCCTGGATTTCTCCTTGTTAACTGTGTTGGTGTAAGTGATATTTAGGATGGCAACTGTTTAGGATTTAAGAACATAAGAATAGCCATACTGGGTCAGACCAATGGTCCATCTAGCCCAGTATCCTGCTTCCAACTGTGGCCAATCCAGGTAGAAACCCAATTAGTATTAACATTTTATGCTAACAGGCCCCGTGTAATCAGTGGCTTCCTCCACTACAATCTGAATAACAGACTATGGATTTTTCCTCCAGGAGCTTGTCCAAATCTTTTTTAAAGATAACCTTTTTTAACGCTAACTGCTGTTACCACATCCTCTGGCAATGAGTTCCAGAGCTTAACTATTCTTTAAGTGAAAAAAATATTTCCTCCTATTTTTTTTAAGGTATGTCCATTGTGATAAAGTCACATCCAGGATAGTTGGGTTAAGGCAGTTTCAGTCTGAAATACAAGTCCCAGAAGGCATTGCAGGCAAGGAGCCAGAGGGTGAGATAAAGAACCCGGACTGGACTCCTAGCTGCAATCGGGGAAGACATGGGTGTAAGCTGGCAGGTTGTGTAGAGTGGCTGCCACTAGGCGGAAAGAGAGTTAGGAAACCCTGTGTGCAGGAGCTCATCATTGGTCTCATTAGTCTAATGCTTAACTCAGCTGGTATGGGTGTGGGGAAGCTAATGGAAGGAGAATGATTGGTGGTGGTAGCTGAAGCCAGGGATTGATTAGGCAGGTGGGAAGGAGTCCCAGCAGTTCAGTTCGGGAGAGAGAAACAGAAGGAGAGAAGCAGTTGCAGGCTGAAAACCCTTGGGCAGGGAGGTCCCTAAAGTACTGAAGCAGGCTGAAATCCCTTGGGTGAGAGGAAGTCCCAAACGTATTGAATTCACCAGTGAAGCTGATGTAGGGGGGAACCCTTGGGTAGAGGGAGTCCCTAAAGTATTGAGCTCTCCTGAAGGTAAAGAGGATAGAAGGTAGAAAATGCTGCTTGGTGACTGAACAGTGATGATGAACTGAAAGAACTGTTTGTCTTGGGAATTGAACTACTGTTTATTGTGCACTGGATAAAGAGCCCAGACTGGAGCTGACTGTAAGCCTGTATTGAATCCTGGTATGTGCTGATAGCCTGCTGCTTAAAGGGGACTATTGGCCACACACTTTCAGGTGGCTTATATGTGCTTAAGATTGAAGGTGAATGCTGCTGGTGGAACTGTGTACTAGAAACCTGCATGGAATAAAAGTCCTTAAGGTTGAAGTTACTGGTGGACATCTATTTCTTCATTGTACCGGGAGCCTGTGGCTGGAGGAGATTGTTCTATCCTTGGCTGCACAAGAAAGGTACCTGGTTACACCATGTAATTTCATTGAGTGTCCCCTGGACTTTATACTTTTTGAAAGAGTAAAACATCGATTCACTTTTACCCCTTGCTACACTACTCAGGATTTTATAGACCTCAATCATATCCCTCCTCATCCATCTCTTTTCCAAGCTGAAGAGCCCTAATCTCTTTAGCCTTTTCTCATATGAGAGTAGTTCCATCCCCTTTATCATTTTGGTTGCTCTTCTTTGAACTTTTTCTAATTCCACTATATCATTTTTTTAGATACGACGACCAGAATTGACCGCAATACTCAAAGTGAGGTCAATAGTCAAAAGCTGTTATACAAATAATTGCATCAACTATTCACATAAGTGCTGCTGACCAGGATACTCAGAGGCACTATCCGGATACTGCTTCTGTTCTTTGTGGATACTGCGGACATGGTCGGAGACAGGCGGTCCTGGAACTTACCCAGATTGTGGCAATGCTCAGTCTGCTATCTGGATCACTTATCTGGACAACTTAGGGTAGGTAAGCTATTGGGATAGCTGACTGAATATTGCCACTATCTGGATATGGTCTGGGGCTAACCATCTTAACAGGATAATTTTTTGACTGCCATAGCCACTGTTAAAAATAAACAGTCTGTGATTAGTGTATTTTTAGTTGTTAATATGTGAGGTTCTTTATGGAGGGAATGTATTATTGATGTGGTTTGTAAGGCAGTCTATTTCTACTTCCTAATGCAGTGGTTCCCAAACCAGGTCTTGGAGACACCCCAGCCAGTCAGGTTTTCAGGATATGCACAATGAATATTCATGAGAGTGATTTGAATGGACTGCCTCCACTGCATGCAAATCTATCTCATGAATATTCATTGTGGATATCCTGAAAACCTGACTGGCTGGGGTTCCCCCAGGATCAGGTTTGGGAACCACTGTCCTAATAAGTCATCTTATCTCGGGGTCCCTGCGGCAGCAGTGAAAGGTGAGCAGGCTCGGCGCTTCAGCCTTCCCTTTTCTCTCAGCTCTGGTCCTGCCCTCATTTCCTGTTTTTGCAAGCCCAGCATCCTGTTTCCAACAGTGGCCAGTCCAGGTCACAAATACCCGGCAAGATCCCAAAAATGTACAAAACATTTTATACTGCTTATCCCAGAAATAGTGGATTTTCCCCAAGTCCATTTAATAACAGTCTATGGACTTTTCCTTTAGGAAGCCGTCCAAAGCTTTTTTAAACTCTGCTTAGCTAACTGCCTTTACCACATTCTCTGGCAACGAATTCCAGAGTTTAATTACACGCTGAGTGAAGAAAAATTGTCTCAGATTCATTTTAAATTTACTACATTGTAGCTTCATCATCGCATGCCCCCTAGTCCTAGTATTTTTGGAAAGCGTGAACAGACGCTTCACATCTACCCGTTCAACTCCACTCATTATTTTATAGACCTCTTTCATATCTCCCCTTAGCCGCCTTTTCTCCAAGCTGAAGAGCCCTAGCCACTTTAGCCTTTCCTCATAGTTAAGTCGTCCCATCCCCTTTATCATTTTCGTCGCCCTTCTCTGCACCTTTTCTAATTCCACTATATCTTTTTTGAGATGCGGTGACCAGAATTGAACACAATATTCGAGGTGCAGTCGCACCATGGAGCGATACAAAGGCATTATAACAGCCTCATTTTTGTTTTCCATTCCTTTCCTAATAATACCTAACATTCTATTTGCTTTCTTAGCCGTATCTCTCTTTTGGGTTTCTTCGCATTAAATTGTAACTCACTACTATATCTCAGAATTAAGCAAATTATTCAAAAGTGACAACTCACTGCAAAGAACATCTATCACACAGTAATATGTGTATTAACGTGCTCAGTCTATACCCATTCCAACCATTATATCCCCAAATGGAATATGTGGCAGTGTCACAGATGAAACCATCACAACACATTAGGTGTTCCACCTCCTTACATTGTGTATGTACATACAACAGAGCTGTACTTGGTTCCTCTGATGTTAATCAATTCCAGAAGATTAAATTCAAACATATATGCACATATATACTGCAATAATGAATCCTAGTTCCTATATACTCATGTATACCCTGGTTAAACAACATTTAGTATACATGGCATTATATATATATGTTGGATCGCTCAAAATACATACAACACAGATTTCTAAATATTGAGACATAAGGAGATACACTACAACATGTGCTAGAAAATACTGCATGTAACACCCCACATTTACTTCCCTTGAGGGTATAGCGTGCTCGTGCTCAGTCTTCACGTACTCCACTCATAATCCATTCATCCTGTTCAATCTCACAATTTCAAATGAAGGTTCCCTTTGACTCTGGCCGAGTTTCGCGTTGCATCATCAGAAAGGGAATCTACAACCAAGGTAAACAATAACCAAAAAGTAAACCCATATGCACTAAAACATACAATTTATCTCGAGCTCCTAAATTGACGTTCAGAAATTCAAAGAACTTACAAAACGCTCCACAAAAACAACGTCAGACACAAAACCCCGAGCTGGTCCCGATCAGAACTCCACCATCTCACAACTCAGAGCGTGTGATGGCATGTTTCCCGCGCTCTGTAAATACCTGTAGAAGCCCTGCCCCTCCATACCCATTGGTTGAACAATAAGACTGTTTACCAAACACACAAGACCCTAGAGCCCTCGTTTCCTAGCCCTACCATACCCCTCTGAATCACCACTTGCAATGGCACAGAAACGCATAGAGTCCCATGCCAGCCCTCACAAACTCATCCTCACAGCCACTCAACCTCCCTATTCAACCCACAAGGTTGAACTGTGTCCCAGGAGAAGATAAAGCGCTGTTCCTTCTGAGTGAGTATGTTACTCAAAGAACCTCCTCTCTTCAATTCAATGTGTAGGAGAACTGTATACCTCAAGTCACTAATGTCATGATGAAGTTCCTGCCAATGAGATGACAGGAGTGCCTCCGCTTTACAAGTGCGGATGTTACTAATGTGCTTGCCAATATGAGTTTTAATTTTTCGAGTGGTATGTCCAATATAGAACAGCTGGCACGGGCACCAAATACAGTAAATTACACCCATAGAGTTACAATTCGTTCTTTTAGGCATGTAAAACTGTTGAGTGCTCCAGGGAGGTTGAATCGTGTCCCCCTCATGAACATATTGGCAGTACATACACCCTCCACACTTATAATGACCAGGGTGAACATCTTGGCCCCCTTTCGGACTCGAGAACAGCTCTCCTAAGTTCCACCCTCTTCTATAAGTAAAACAAGGTGAATCTTGGAAAGGGGCATGCACCTTCAAAATATGCCAGTATTTGTCAATCATCTGGCTAATAGAGTTAGACATTCGAGAGAAACGGAGTACACAGACCAACGGTTTAGACTCTTCCTGAGTTTTAGGATGCAGGAGCCACTGCTGGTCTGTATTAGCAGCCCTTTTATAGGCATTCCGAACAATTCTGTCCGGATACCCCCGTTGACAAAACTGTTGGTGCATGACACCAGCCTGTTCTTTAAAGTCCTCCTTGAAGGAATAGAGGTGTTTCAAATGTAAAAATTGCCCCGAGGGAATGTTATCACGTAGATGCTTAGGATGAAAGCTGAAGTAATGTAACATCATGTTACAATCCGTGTCTTTTCTGTAAATGGATGAGAGCAGTATCTCTTTCTCAATCCGAATAGTAACATCCAAGAAATTAATGCATTTGGAATTCCACGTGGCGTCCCCGATCGTATTATCGAAATGAAAGATGGCCGCCCATCTTGTTTCGATAATACGGGTTTCCCCGCCCCTTTGCGGGAACGTCCTGTGAGGACGTCCTCAGGAAAACTTGGGCACCCCGTTTGATTATGCCCCTCATTATGACTGATCTGAGACCTCAAATTCTGTTGGTTCCTCAGCTGCTGCAGGGACTTGGCAGTGAAAGAAAAGGACATAGATGGGTGACTTACCTGATGAGTGGAGTTCTCAAGGAAGGGTTATAGAGAGAGGAGGTCTGTCCTACACCCACACAACTCTGAAATGCTGAGTCGTGTGGGTGTAGGATAGACCTCGCGTTGTTACCTTTTGTGACATTTCCGTTATGCTGTTTTTTTCAACAACCTTTTGAAGATATATGCTTCCACAATTTCTGGACATGTGAGTTTATAATATACTTTATCACATTTATTTGTTTTTTTGTATCCATTTTGTATTTTTTAATATCCATTTAAAATTTTTGATGATTATTTGCGTTTTTCCAGTTTATAAAACGATACTAATATTTCCTCAACTGTAAAGGATTATTATATAGCCCCTGACGCAGCCCTGCTGGGCGAAACACAGCCAGTGTCGGGCTGATTCTGAATATTTTTGTCATATAATAAATTGATATCTGGATGTGAATAAGCCCTTACACAGCTTTGTAAAAGGGCCCCCAAATGAGGCGACTTGAGAAAAGCGTTGACAGTATATCTGGGTTTCAAAAAGGCTTGGACAAGTTCCTGAAGGAAAAGTCAATAATCTGCTATTAAGATAGATAATGGATAGCATGGAATTTTGCTAATCTTTAAGATTCTGCCAAGTACTTGTAACATGGACTGGCCTGTTGGAAGCAGGATATTAAGGCTAGATGGACCATCAGTCTGACTCAGTATGGCTATTCTTATTTTCTTACATGTACACGCCACTTGAGCGTGTAAAATTAGCATTTCCACAGTAAGTGTTCATTTAATCACTAGTTGCTTGCAGCACTATACTGTGAAGGCACAAGTAAGTGTGCAAACACAAAGGGGGCATACACATGGCCGAAACCTGGGTAGGAAATGGGTGAGGCTCTCACTTATATATGCCCTTGTCATATTATGCAACTGCAGTTATGCTATGCCTATGGCTGGTGTAATTGCGAGCATGTAAATATGAGGTGCACCAATGCTAGTTTACACTAGCATTCTATAGGAGAATCTATTATTCCATTATAGAATAGGCTCCTGCCACTTGGCATTGGGGGCACTTAAATAGAGGCACCCACTAAGGGGGTCTTTTACTAAGGTGAACCAGCATTTTTAGCTCATGCTAAAAACCATGGGTGTCTCAGCATTTAGTGTCATCTGATATTTAGTGCGAGCTAAAAATGCTAGAGCACCTTAGACCCCCCTTATAGAATTGTCCCTTGCTCCTTATTGTATTTTTCCTATTTTGGCTTCATTAAAAGAAAAAGTTTTTACTGAATTCCATTTTTTCAAAGTCAGCTTAAATCCTAGAAGGAATTTTCACAAAATTTCATAAAACTTAATTGAAAAGTTTTCAAACTGCAAGAGTACAGATGTGAACTTTTTATGTGAAATGCCTTTTGTTCTCTCTTACTTTTCTGCAGAGAGTATAAAATAGTTTCAAAGCAGCCATGCCTCCTACTCACTAAAAAATTAAAATTTGCAAGGTGTAGGAGGACAAGCATAAGTAAATCAAGAAGGAACACCAGTGTCATTTATCTTAAGCCATTCTGAAGAAAAATAATGGTTTTATTTTAAAGCAGCAGCACTTGCTACCTTCTTGAAAATATCAAGTTGCTTGTTTTTTTTCTGTTTCTGACTCTTCCAGGCTTATACCATGATTTTTAGCATGTTTTATGAAAAAGAAAACACACATTTTTTGTTTGTTCCTACATCTGTGACATCTGAGGACATAGGTGGGAACTAAGAACACAAATGCAAATAGAGGGCACTTGGATTCTGCTCTAACCCCCGGATTCTATATATGACTAACAAAATGCCTAGTCACCTACGTGGGGTGACCTTCAGCCAGTTAGAGGGTCTATGCCCAGCACAGGTCTGCCTGCACTTGCCACTTGTGCTCTACACTAACATCCTCCTCCCACCGACTGGGTTTCAACTGCCTCTGGGCAAGCCTCCCGCTCTCAAATTATCCCAAGTGATTTCTAGGTTACTGGAACCACACTCCCAGTGGTCCCACAGTTCCAAGAAAGAACTCACAGACCCAACACACAAACCACCAGGATTCTTTATCAGTCCGGACAACGAGGCAATAAATTGAAACTTGTTTATTGTCTTAAAAAGTGAACAATGAACAAAAAATGTGCAATAAGCAAACAATAACAGGTAACTGAAATATGGATCAATTTTAACCCTAACTAAACATTTGTTTACTTTCTAAAAAGTACCTGGGATGATCAGGATATATAATTCAGCGAGCCTCAGCAAAGAGATCTGTCTCTCTTTTCTCTCTGGCTAAGACTGGAACAAAAGCCAGTATTCTCCAAATGAAAATAAGCTCCTGGGCCAATCAGAGCCCAGAACAAGAAAATTTCAAAAATATACTGCTTCTTGCTTCCTGTTTGTGTGCTAAAACTAAGCAAAGAACATTCTTTTCTCTGTAACAGCTTTACAGCAGAGAAAAACCACTGCTGGCCAAATAGGAGAAATACAATTCAAGACATAATTACTAGAGGAAAATATGCAATACATTTTAAAGGTTTAAAACACACTGTTTCTTCATAATGGTGCATTGAGTTGTATTTGTAAATTTGGGTGATTGCCCAATTTGTGTATACAACTTAGTTGAATAACGAGCCAATCAGCAGCGATAATTGGGCAATAACATGCAATTATCAGCACTAATTGGCAATAATTAGAATTTACGCATACATCTTTAGGCTATTGTATAAAGAGATGCACGTAAATTCTAGTGCGCAGACCCAAAGAGCAGGTGTGGCCATAGGAGGAGCATGGGCAGGTCAAGGGTGTTCCTGCAATTTATTTGCATTGTTATAGAATTAGGGGGATCTGCGCCTAATTTACATACAGGTATTTACACCAGGTTTTCATTGGTGTACATGGTCACTCCTAAATGTTGTCACAGTTAACAGTACTAAGCACTGTTCTATAAACTGCGCCTAACTTTAAGCCTGGTGTATAGAATAACATTAAACATTTTTTTTGCACTGATTTGTTAGACGTCATTTATAGCATCTAGTCCTAAAACTGCACAGCAGAGATCTCTAGTGATTATCAGAATACAATATGTAGCCTTTTGATTTAGAATTCTTGCACAGCTTCTGGAACAGAGGGCAGGAAGAGTCACTCTTTGGAAGGAAACTGTGTTGGCATAAATTCTAAGCCAAGTAGGGGTAGCCTTGTCTTGGCTTCAGCTCCTGGCCATTGTTTCATTACAGAAAGAGAAAAAGACTTGGCTCTTTTCTTCCTAACTGAAACACAGTGAACTAAGAGGGGAGGGTCTCTAGCTCTACAGAGCCACAGCACTTGGAGGGAAGAACATCTTAACAGAGCCAACAAAGCTGCTGTATTTGCTTAAACTAAGAGCTAAAACAGGGAACCAGTTTTGGCACCCTTTCTACAGAGAAGCAGGGGGAGAAAAAGTAGCAAAATCAAACCTGAAAAAACAGGACAGAGAGACTCCAGTGGCTGTGTGCCTATTGGGGAAGAGATCACCTACAAGGAGTTTGTAAATAAGGGCAACACTCCTCTGGAAGAGGGGGGCCAGAGAGAGCACATCTGAGATGGACTGTGAGGGGGTATATAGAACACTGTCCCCTTAAGAATAGTTCCTAGAACCACCCTAAAACTCCTAGTGCTGCCCAGAGAGATGGGAGGGGTGGAGCCATGGCCAGAGTGGGGTTCAGGGGTGGATGAAGTGATCTCCTGCATATACCTTCACTACGCACGTCCAGCTACTATGACATGGCTGAGGTAAGTCAACCTTTCATTTGGATATTTGTGAACCCAGTTCTGAGGCTTGGCTGGAAGACTCTCCCTAGCTGTGGCATAGTCAGAGGTAGGAGATTCAAACCTAAGACATGGTTGCAAGGGGTAGTTTCAGTTTTATAGTCAGAGGAGGATTACGCTGCCACCAGAGCCTCTTACTGATTATACTAGACAATCATTTTGTTTCACAAGTATCCTGCGTCTTCTATCCTCTTCTGGAACCTCAGGGAGTTAAAAAATTCACCTAAAGGACACCAGTCTGCCTGCCTACATATCAGGTCAGCCGGTTTTATTCTATTGGTGGATTAAAAAAGAAATACTAAGGATTCATGGAACCCGCCTTACTGCTGAATTCCTCAGGCTGCTACATATGCAAAAACATAAGTCATGAGAATGGCCCAGCAAAACCCATCCTGCCAGGATGGAGACTGCCACTGCAATAGCCTTCCAGTACCTCATTCACAGCAGAAGGAAAAGGAGAGGGGTGGTGCATCAGCATTTGTTCTCATGGGCTTCCTGAGGCCCAGCTGATGCTTTGAGCTGTGCTGTGGCTCCCAGGTTTCAAACCACTAGTTGGATCCCTATCAGCAAAGGAAGATTATGCCTGATGCCATGCCATTCTTCTACTCCAATCAGGGGTTGTGGAGGGAAAAAGGATGAGGATGAGTGAGGAATCAGTTGGGGGTTATGGAGAAGCTAGATAATAGAAAGAGTAGTCAGCTGAGGAGGGGCTTGGGCATGAATGGGGCTTGACTGGCAGAGGTGGCAAGGAAGAGAATTGGTTGCAGGGATAAGAGGGAGATCTGCAAGGGGGTGGGGTTGGAGATACGTCAGAGATGACAGAGGGAAGGGGATGGGGGGAGGGGGTAAGAGAGGAATGGGGATGGGTGACAGAAGGGTGGACAAAGTAAAAAGTAGGATACAAAACTGAAGAAAACCCAGTAAGTCAAGCATTGCTTGGCCTAGAAGACAGATCCTCTCTTCCAGTGGCACCAAGAAACAAGCTCTTTTAAGTTGTTAAGCAATTGTAGACTTACCTGAGCAGATATTCAGCTGCTGTGGCTGGCTCTTTAGCACTGGTATCTAGATTGTGGCCAGTGTTGAATATCTAGATAAAGCAACCACACTACCCTGAAATCTACGAATAATCATCTAGAATTCCGCAAAAACTTAAAAACTCACCTGTTCAAGAAGGCATACCCCACAGTATCTGACATAAAAACCGAATAATTAAATATGGCATTTTAATCGGGAAACAGACAGTTTTCAACCCCGACGCATGATCACACCCTAACATTTTGTCTGAATCAACCCAACTTAATTTGCAAAAGTTGATCCAAACGCAATCAGACAAGAATGAAGATTTAGAGAATCAATCCCGCAGGGATAATTTAAGAATAATAGGAATATCTGAGTCAGTCCCGGATTGGGCCTTGCCAACTCTTTTGGAACGATGGCGGAAGGCAGAATTCACACTTATAGATGGTATTGGCCCTCTCTGTCTGGAACGGGCTCACAGGGTGGGCTGGAAGCAGGAGGGCGATAATAGCCCTCGGGTCATCATTATCAAAATACATAATTATATCCATAAGATGGAAATTCTGAGAGGCTACCGGCAGAAGTGGGCTAAACTCACTTATGATGGAACTCCTGTAAAGATTTTTCAAGACTATTCAGCAGCCTTGCAGGAACGCAGGCGCCAATTTGTCCCTATCTTTTCAGCGCTACATGAGGCTCAAGTGTGCTTTATTGTGATGTATCCTGCTCTTTTAAAAATATTTCTTCTTGGACACTTACACACTTATGAATCTCCGCAAGAGGCCCAAGTCTATCTAAAGGATCTGTCCCCAACAACATCTTCTGCAATTTGACTGACCATTGCTATTATTAGCTTTGTCTGTTGTAGTTTAACTTGGCTCCAAAGATTTTTTTTCCAGGAGTCATGTTCTTTTTATGTTAGTCCGGATTTTGATCAGTTATGGTGTCAAAATGTTTATTCTCTGTAGAATTATGTTTGGTGTAGGCACATTGAATTATTCATAATTCCTTCATATAGTGAGTGTGGATGGGGGGAGGGAACTCTATCATCAATAGTGGCTCTATTTTCCCTGCATATAGAGGTTCTGTGGCGTTTCTCTTTGGGTTCTCATGTGGGGTATAATTAAAATATTTATTTATTTGTTGCATTTGTATCCCACATTTTCCCACCTTTTTGCAGGCTCAATGTGGCTTACATTATGCCATAGTGGCGATCGCCATTTCCTGAATGAGAAATACTAAGTGGTATTGCATTAAAGTTCATAAATGATAGAGTAAGTTAGATAGTCAGTTCATTTCCGGCGAGAGAAATAAGATGATAGTGCATTAACATTCATTAGTGACAGAATGACTGAGGCAGTCAGGTATAGAGAGTTTGGTTTTGTCTGGTTCTGGTAGAGTTTCATTGTCCAGTATTTAGGATGGATCATTGTGGTATGTCTTTTTAAACAGGTTGGTCTTTAGTAGATATGGGACAGGGGATGGGTAGGGGTAGGGTGGTTTTGGGAGGGGGAGGGAAAGGAGGGCTGGGATATAGTGATTGTGCTATGCAGAAAATTGCATATCATGTTCTATAATGTTTATGTTGGTGTTGAACTTATCAGTAAAAAAAGATGGTTATATACTTTTCATATGATTTTCAGGCAGACTGTGTGCCTGCTAATCTTTTGACTACCAGGGCTGAAGCTGCAAATGTATCTACTATCAGTTATATAGGTTGCATAGGGATTCGGGCGGGGATTTTATTAAGGGTAATCATTCGACCCTACTTTTATGCACAACAATTTCATGAGTATTCCCTTGACTAGACCTATAGCATGGAATGTGGGAGAGATAACATTTTCAATGAAGCACACAAAAGTCCTTTCTGCCTTGAGGCGCCATAACACGGATATTGCATGTATCCAGGAGACCCACCTCTCGGCCTGTGAGCATCTTAAACTATGCTGTTCCTAGGTAAATGAGTTTTTTTTTCAACATCCTCTGGGGGGAGGAGGGGAGGAGTGGCTGTTTTAATCTGGAAAGCTTTGGCTTACAAAGCAGAACTATTATCTAAGGATCTTGAGGGGAGTTATGCTTTATTGCATTTATGGCTTCATAGTACCGAGTTTCTCCTCTTGGCGGTGTATGGCCCTAACAAATATGACCCTGCATTTTTTCCTATGTTGGTACAGCTTTGTCTTCCATATCAGTCACTTAAAGTTATGGTGCTGGGAGATTTTAATTTGGTGACAGATCCCAATTTGGATTGTTCTACTCCTTGATTCTCCCATCATGGAAGGCCAGAGCATTCTTTGAATCTAGTAGATAGGTGGAGCTCGCTCCATCTGGGGGAAATGTGATTTTACTCACTTTTCTCAAGCTCATAGGACTTTCTCCTGTCTAGATTATATCCTTGTGGAGATGGCTGTTTTTTCCTCTGTACAATCAACAGTTATATGCCCCGAGGAAATTTTGGACCATAACATGGTATGGATTGATATGGAGGCGACTGCATATTATCAGTCCTCCTCGGGGTGGCGTTTTCCCTCTTATCTATATAATGATTTGAGTTTTCGCCTCTATCTGCATGAAAAATGGGCTGCTTTTGTAACTAACAATAAAGAACACTTGGAGTAGCCCTCCTTATTTTGGTCTACAGCCAAAACGGTGATCCGAGGGGGATATCATAGCCTAACAGCTGGGATCTTACAACTGGAATCTCAGTAAAATAAAAAGCCTAAAAGGGCTTACATATATAGACTGTGCCAGCCTACATGTGAGCATTTACATATTGTACTGGTCTCTTTGAACTCTCTCCTGCATGAGCGAGCATCCCGATCTTTATTGTTCCGCAAATTTCCCTTTCATCGGGGTGATTATTTACTCAGGTAGTAAGTCTTGGGGTGGGCCATGAGCAATTGTATCTCTGCGGGACCACAGCATACCTAACACTAGGATGTCCTCGACCCATAGTCGAAAGAAACAAGGATGTCCCTGATGAACACTTGGACGACTTTATCTGGTCCTGTTTTTCTTACGACCAAGTCACAAAAAGGTGCCTGAAATGACCAGATGACCACTGGATAGAATCGGGGGGTGACCTTCTCTTACTCCCCCAGTGGTCACTAACCCCCTCCCACCCTAAAAAAACATCTTTACAAATATTGATTGCCAGCCTCAGATGCCATACTCAGCTCCATCACAGCAGTATGCAGGTCCCTGGAACAGTTTTAGTGGGTGCAGTGCACTTCAGGCAGGCAGACCCAGGCCCATCATAAATACATAAGCATCGCCATGATGGGACAGACCAAGGGTCCATCAAGCCCAGCACTCTGTCACCGACAGCGGCCAAAAGAACAAGTAATTTGTCCCGCCCATCCTAGAAATACTGTATTATTCCCTCGTCCATTCAATAACATTCTATGGCTTTTTCCTCCAGGAAGCTGTCCAACCCTTTTTTGAAGTCCGCTAAGAACCACCTTAACCCCCCTTTCCGGCAGCAAATTCCAGAGTTTAACTATGTATTGAGTGAAGAAAAATTTCCTCCGATTCGTTTTAAATTTACCACACTGTAGCTTCATCGCATGCCCCCTTGTCCTAGTATTTTTGGAAAGCATAAACAGAAGCTCCACATCAACCCATTCCATTCCACTCATTATCGTATAGACCTCTATCATATCTCCCCTCAGTCGCCTTTCCTCCAAGCTAAAGAGCCCCAGCCTCTTCAGCCTATCCTGATAGGGAAGTCATCCCATCCCCTGTATCATCTTTGCTGCCCTTCTCTGCACCTTTTCCAATTCCACTATGTCTTTTTTGAGGTGCGGTGACCAGAATTGAACACAATACTCGAGGTGCGGTCACACCATGGAGCGATACAACGGCAGAATAATATCTTTATTTTTGTTTTCAATCCCTTTCCTAATGATACCCAACATTCTATTTGCTTTCCTAGCTGCAGCAGCACATTGAGCAGAAGTTTTCAACGTATCATCAACGACGACACCTAGATCCCTTTCTCGGTCCGTGACTCCCAGCGCTGAACCTTGCATGACGTAGTTATAGTTTGGGTTCCTCTTTCCCACATGCATCATGTTGCCCTTGTTCACATTAAATGTCATCTGCCATTTAGACGCCCAGTCTCCCAGTCTCATAAGGTCCTCTTGTAATTTTTCACAATCTTCCCGCAATTTGACTACTTTGAATAACTTTGTGTCATCGGCAAATTTGATTACCTCACTACCCTGTTTCCCCGAAAGTAAGACATCCCCCGAAAATAAGACCTAGTAGAGGTTTTCCTGAATTGGTAGATATAAGGCCTCCCTCGAAAGTAAGACATACCAAATTTTTGTTTGAAAGCAGGGCTGCTGAGAGCGGGACAAGGCCGCCTCCGGGCCGCCCCCCCTCCACCCACCCTCTGTCGCTCCCGGAACTAACCTTAAACACCTCCTTTCACCTTCGCAGCAAACAGCAGCAGGGCAGATCTCTCCTTCCTTCTGTGCCCCACCCTCGCGGACATTACATCAGGCGAGGGTGGGACACGGAAGGAAGGAGAGGCCTGCCCTGCTGCTGCTTGCTGCGAACGTGAAAGGAGGCATTTAAGGTTAGTTCCAGGAGCGACGGAGGGTGGGTGGGCCAACCCCGATCCAACCCCGATCCAACCCCGATGTTTTCCCGAAAAATAAGACAGTCCCTGAAAATAAGACCTAGCGCATTTTTGGGGGCAAAAAGTAATATAAGACAGTGTCTTATTTTCGGGGAAACACGGTAGTTACCCCCATCTCTAGGTTTATGAATATATTAAAAAGCAGAGGTCCCAGCACCGATCCCTGAGGGATCCCGCTAACTATCTTTCTCCATTGCGAATATTGACCTTTTAGTCCTACTCTCTCTTTCCTATCTTTCAACCAGTTTTTAATCTACAGTAAGACACTACCTCTGATCCCATGTCCCTCTAATTTCCTCTGTAGTCTTTCATGAGGGACCTTATCAAACACCTTCTGAAAATCTAGATAAATAGTATCAACCTTACCTAACACCTTCCCATCTAAATCCTCATCTACCTTCAGCCTACTATTGACTGTATTTAAGATCATGTAATGACTACATTATAATAACACTCTGTAAGCCACATTGAGCTTGCAAAAAGGTGGGAAAATGTGGGGTACAAATGCGATAAATAATAATAATAACCGACTCAACTTTGTCCACAAGTTTGTTTACCCCTTCAAAGAATTGCCTGTTACGTTTGTGGAGGAAACAGCGAGCCTTCCAAAACCCACCAGAAACCCACTGTACCCACATCTAGGTGCCCCCCTTCACCTATAAGGGCTATGGTAGTGGTGTACAGTTGTGGGTAGTGGATTTTTTTGGGGGGGGCGGGGGGCTCAGCACACAAGGTAAGGGAGCTATGTACCTGGGAGCAATTTATGAAGTCCACTGCAGTGCCCCCTAGCGTGCCCAGTTGGTGTCCTGGCATGTCAGGGGGATCAGTGCACTACAAATGCTGGCTCCTCCCATGACCAAATGGCTTGCATTTGGTCGTTTCTGAGATGGACGTCCTTGGTTTCCATTAGCGACGAAAATCAGAAACGACCAAGTCTAGGGACAACCATCTCTAAGGATGACCAAATTTCAGGATTTGGGCGTCCCTGACTGTATTATCGAAACAAAAGATGGACGTCCATCTCATTTTGAAAATACGGCTTTCCCCACCCCTGGATGTGGACATTTTGCGAGGACGTCCTCATCAAAACTTGGACGTCCCTTTCGAAAATGCCCCTCTGAGTCTAAGTCATATGATGGTAGCCAGTGACATGCAACACATTAATGGCTGGTTCCATTCTATTTACGATTTCTCGATCACAAATTTGGAGACTCAGCTGACCATGAAAGTCCACTATAGTTGCCTACTTCACATGGCTGGGGGGACTCTCCCGCCAGTGCTAAAACATTCTCACCTTTTTCCTACAACAAAGACGGTTTGGCACTGAATTTGTAAGCATCATCATTTTTCTGCAAAAACGGCTCCTTTCCAATCTATCTGCAACAATCTGGCTTTTCCTCCTGGGCAGCTATATCCCACTTTCCAAAAATGGAAAAACTTGGGAATTGTATATTTGATTCATGTTGTAACAAAAGAGGGACGCATCAAACCCTTCTCAGATATTCAATGTGAATTCTCTCTTCTGGCAACTGATCTCTTCCATTATCTACAGTTGCTCACTATGTTAATAGTTTACATTGGGGAGATTTGGCTGAAGATGTCCAGGACGAGTTCTCTACTGCATTCACATTAGAAGCACAATTGGTGCCCCATGTTTCCATCATCGCCACATTAAAGATTATGCATCAGAACTCAATTATGTACGTATGATGGCTCAGTGGAATTCTGATCTGAACATTTCTTTGATGGCAGCACAATTTAAGACTCATGTCCTCCAAATTGACTCTACACTAGGAATTACAATATAAATTTGCACGCCACTTGTACGTGTCCCCGAGGCATGCTTTCCACATGAGCCTTTCCTCCACAGGCTCCTGCTTGAAATGTGCCACTAGTGGAGTCACATTGGGTCACATGCTTTGGACATGTCCAGTGATTGCAGCTTTCTTGAAGGCCCTCTTGAAACAAATTTCCTGCCTTTGGAGGACTGGATGATACTATTATCCGCGGCTGCTTTTTAGTCTGCCAAGTCTTGGTCCTCCAATACCTCAGAGCTATAAGGCCTTTGCATCTCACTCCATTATCATTGCCAAGCAGGTAATCTTACTGGAGTGGCTGTCGACCAGTGATTCCTCCTTGCAGCAGTGGTGTGACCACAAAGGACTCCATATCAAAGATCTTCGACATTTACATCTGATACAAAATACAGCTATTAAGTTAATCACTGGACATTAAAAAATTGACCATATCACCCCACTACTAAAGGCAGCACACTGGTTCCCACTGACCCACCATATAACCTGCTACAAACTACTGATTCTAGTGCACAAAGTTTGCATCTCTAGCGAACCAGCATACCTATCCTGTTTTTTGACCCCTTATTGCCCTTCTTATACACTCAGGCCATCCCAACAGAACAAACTTATAATCCCTACTTATCAAGAAATCATACGTGACTCTACAGGACAGTCCATCTTTTCAGTCCAAGGCCCTGAGCTCTGGAACAAAGTGCCAATCTGCCTCCGTCTCTCATCATCACCACAAACATTCAAATTTGATCTCAAGTCTTTCTTATATGCTGATGCCTACGGCTAGGGCGGCTAGTAATATCTATGAGTGGTTGTCCAGCTACTGACTCGTGCTACACAATCCCTCTCCTTTTGTGTTCCACCCAGCTTTTCTATCAAATATTGTATTTTATGTCGCCGTTTTATTACATTACATTCTGGACTTATAACCTGCTATAACCTACAAGTTCTAAGCGAGTAACAATCAAGAGAAGTAGCAAACTCCAGATAGTTATAACAATGATAAATTATCTTAAAACAGGAAAATATAACATCTATAATATTACGGGAGATATTTTCTGAAAAGGAAAGTCTTTAACAACTTCCTAAACTCAAAATAATGCCCTGTTTGCCTAAGAAAAGAGGGAAGGAGATTCCATGTTAATGAAGATTGTAAAGGACGTAAAGCTTTTATTTTATGAACAGTAGAGAAACTTAACATGAACACATTTCTAGTAGATCTATTATGGTTTCTGTTAAGAAAAGCACCGTGATCAATTAAGTAACCTGTCGAATCTCCATGAAATTTATTTTTTATTATTTATTTATTTATAATTTCAAAGTTTTACATGACAAGAGATTCTTGTTTCAGAAAAGCAGACAGGAAAATATTGAGGGATTACATCATCCACCTGAATACATTAATAAAGGATTACAATAATTGTCTTTTTTATATCACAGAGGGGGCATACCTAAGAATAGTGGGGTTGAAACTAAAAAGAAGAAAGAAAAATATAACATTTAGAAAGAATAGGCTTAGCATGCATTTTCCATCCATCAGTTTTTTTTTACATTTGTACCCCGCGCTTTTCCCACTCATGGCAGGCTCTATGCGGTGGGCAATGGAGGGTTAAGTGACTTGTCCAAAGTCACAAGGAGCTGCCTGTGCCAGGAATCGAACTCAGCTCCTCAGGACCAAAGTCCACCACCCTAACCACTAGGCCACTCCTCCACTCCAGTTCTTTAGCTTAATCAGTTGAACATTTTTTTTTAAGTCAAATCTAGGACCTTAAACTGTAATCCAGCCTCCACTGGCAACCAGTGTAACTGCAACAGAAAAGGAGAAACAAATTCATATTTGTTCACTGAAAAAATTTCTCTAACCACAGCATTTTTCACTCTCTGTAATTTTCTTCTTGATATTCAGCCAGTGGCGGTCAACATTTTTAAAAACGCTGATCATTGCTGGCTAACTTATCTCCCAATATTCAGTGCCGGGCCATTACCGGGCACCAGCACTGAATATCGGAGATTTTGGGGGGGGGGGGGGGGCGAGCTGGGCGCCTGGTACTTATGGAGGCACAGCCTTGGCTGAATATTGGGCCAGCTGGCCCACATAACTTATTTTTTCTTTACTCAAGCCTCTGATCCCCCTCAAGCCCCCCCGCCAATGTCCTCTTCTTTCCCTCCCCCCTCCTTGTATTACATTGAGGGGCATAATCGAACGCGAACGCCATCTCCATGGGCGTCTATGTCTGAGAACGGGTACGTGAAGGGGTGGGCCAGACCGTATTTTCGAAAAAAATGGGCACCCATCTTTTTTTCGATAAAACGGTTTGTGCCCGGCAAATGCATCGGATTTGTGCGGATTTCAGCTGGGCGGTTTTGTTTTTCAGCAATAATGGAAACCGAAGGTGCCCAGCTCAAAAATGAACAAATCCAAGGCATTGGGTCATGGGAGGGGCCAGGATTGTGTAGTACCACAAGCTGCCATGAGAGATTGCGAACTCGCGGCAGCAATTTTAGACCAGCGCCGCAAGGAGCAGGAGTGAGGGGGCTGTGCTCCTGCTCCCAATGACACTGCTGGACCACCAGGGATACAGGTAGGCCTGGAGGGATGGCCTGCCTGCATGGCTGGGGGGATAGGGGGTCTTCCGTGGGTGGGGGGGGGGTCTTGATGTGGGCTGGTAGGTGGGAAGGAAAGAAGGGGACATTGGTGAGGGGACTTGAGGGAGCTCAGGGGCTATAGTAAAGAAATTTTTTTTTAAAGTTATGTGGGTGCTGGTTTGATATTCTTGAGCTGTCCTAAATGAAGCCACTTAGCTATGCGGGTGCTGGCATTGAATATTGCCGGTACCCACGTAACCTGGGGCTCCTTTCCAGTGCTGCCTCCATCGCTGCTTCTGACCTGCCCACTTTTTGTTTGGGTGGTCTCAGGTGATATGCAATGGCACTGCTGAATATCCCCAGTTAGGCGGCGGGAAGCTATTTAAGCAGGCAGGAGAGGTTCCTGCCCACTTAAATCACTTTAAATATCAGCCTCTTTGTTTTTAAAGGGTTTGAACAGCCGATATAGTTTGAATTGCAATAATCCAGTGATGAAAGAATTAAGGCCTGAACCAATAAATGAAAAATAGATAATTCAAAATATGTGCGGACAACCTGCAGCATTTTGTGTAAAAGTATTTATTTATTTATTTATTGCATTTGTATCCCACATTTTCCCACCTTTTTGTGGGCTCAGTGTGGCTTACAATATGATATGAATAATGGAAATACAATTTGTGGCAACATTGTGAAGAGTTATGCGAGACAATCAAAGTATTGTTAAGGAATATAACAATGGAACAAAACCTTGAAACATTGGAAGTTAAATCACGGGAAGCTGAAAGGGCATTATGTATGGTATACATATTTCTGTGAGTAAAGGTATGAGTGAGGTGAGATTACGGGGGATGAGAGTTCAGAAGTGGATGCATTGATGCATTAGTGAACAGTGGGTGTGGACTTCATGTGTTTTGGTTCTTTCCGTAAATTTTTTCAACAAGATGGGTCTTCAATAATTTGCGGAAGGAGGTTTGCTCGTAGATCGTTCTCAGGTTGCGCGGCAGTGTGTTCCAGAACTGCGTGCTCATGTGAGAAAAGGTTGACGCGTGTAGCGTCTTGTATTTTACGCCCTTGCAATTAGGGAAGTGGAGGTTGAGGAAAGTTCGGGATGATCTTTTAGCGTTTCTGGGTGGTAAGTCTATTAAGTCAGACATGTAGGCTGGAGCTTCGCCGTGAATGATTTTGTGGATTAATGTGCATGCTTTAAAAGTAATGCGTTCCTTGAGTGGAAGCCAGTGTAGCTTCTCTCGTAAGGGTTTTGCACTTTCATATTTTGGTTTTCCGAAGATGAGTCTGGCTGCTGTATTCTGGGCTGTTTGAAGCTTTCTCAGTATTTGCTCTTTGCAATCTGCGTATAGTGAGTTGCAGTAATCCAGATGGCTGAGTACGAGGGATTGCACTAGACTGCGAAGGACGGATCTTGGGAAGAATGGTCTTATTCTTTTCAGTTTCCACATGCAGTAGAACATCTTTTTGGTTGTATTGTTTGCATGAGTTTCGAGTGTTAAGTGGCGGTCGATAGTGACTCCAAGGATTTTTAGCGTTTCTGAGATTGGAAGGGTTAGTTTTGGTGTGTTTATAGCGGTAAATTCATTCGTGTTGTATTGGGAGGTGAGTATCAGGCATTGAGTTTTTTCTGCATTTAATTTCAGACGAAATGCATCTGCCCATGTGTTCATGATGTGTAGACTTTGATTGATTTCGTTGTAGATTTCTTTGATGTCTTGTTTGAAAGGGGTGTATATTGTTACATCATCGGCGTATATATATGGGTTGAGGTTATGGTTTGATAGGAGTTTTGCCAAAGGGATCATCATTAGGTTGAAAATGGTTGGTGAGAGGGGTGATCCTTGTGGTACTCCACATTCAGGTGTCCACGCATTAGATGTGGTTGAATTTGATGTAACTTGATACGAACGCTGGGTTAGGAACCCCTTAAACCAGTTCAGGACATTTCCTCCAATGCCAAAATATTCAAGTATGTGTAATAGGATTCCGTGGTCAACCATATCGAAGGCACTTGACATGTCAAATTGTAGGAGGAGTATATTGTTGCCAGTTGCTATTATTTGTTTAAATTTAGTCATAAGGGTGACTAATACCGTTTCTGTGCTATGATTTGATCGGAATCCTGATTGGGCATCATGCAGTATTGAGTGTTTGTTTAGATAATTTGTGAGTTGTTTCGTTACCATTCCCTCAGTTATTTTGGTTATTAGTGGTATGGATGCTACTGGCCTGTAATTGGTTATTTCGCTTGTGCTTTTCTTTGTATCTTTAGGAATTGGGGTGAGTAAGATTTTTCCTTTTTCTTTTGGGAAAAGTCCGTTTTGTAGCATGAAGTTTACGTGGTTCGTTAGGTCTACTATGAATTGTTGAGGAGCAGATTTCATGAGGTTATTTGGGCATATGTCTAGTTTGCAGTGGGATTTGGCAAATCTTTTAAGTGTTTCAGAGATGAGGTCTTCTGACAGTAGTTCGAATTCAGTCCAGGTTCTGTCTGCTGGGTATGTTCCTTCTTCTGGATCTAGACAATCTAGAAGTGAGGCGTAAAGACTTACTAACCACTTTGTTAACCTGAAATCAGCACCTAATATTCTTGAAACTGAGTCTGATTTTACATTGAAATTTCCAATCTGAGCAATAGTATTATCTTTCCAGTAGGCCAGTGGGTCAATCCAAAGGAACTCAGTTTTCTCTTTATTTAAATTTGACTTGAATGAGTGTACCCACGCTTCAACTGCCTGTAAACAATGCAACAAATTGGCCTCTTGAAGTAGATTACCTGGGGTGAACGGTATCAGAACTGTAATGTTGTCCACATATATGTAAGACTGCAACTGAAGTGAGCCCAGATGTTTCGTTAAAGGTTGCACCAGAGGAGGCGAAAGAGGAGACCTCTGAGGTACTCCATAGGCACCGTCCCATGGGTCTGAAAGGTCACCCTGCATTTTCACCCTATACAATCTTGTTAAAAATCCCTGAAGCAAAGATAAAACATGACCGTGGCTCCCTAATGAATCTAAGACAGAAAACAGGATACCGTGGTCCACTAGGTCGAAAGCACTAGATAAATCAAATTGGACTATGATGGAGCTCTGACCTTAACTGGCCTCAGCAATTCATTTTTACTGCCTGCGCTGGCTCAACAAGCTTTCCTCTGCCAGGTCCCCCATGAATCACTGTGGCTGCCTCTGAAGTACACTGAGGAGGAGGTTCAGAGACAGGGGGAGTTGCCAGTCTGTGGGGGTGGGGGACAGTGTAAAGAGGGAGAAATGTTGGATGTGTTGGAGGGGGGGTGAGAGGGGAAGCTAAGGGGAAAGTTAAAAAACTATTTTATATATCTACGGGGGTGGAGGCTTGAAAGGGCCTATCCAAGTTAACTCTGGGTCCACCCAAAATACTAGGTATTGCTATGCCACTGGTTTACACTATTGGGCTACTTTCCCAGTACAGAGCACCCCCTATTCAGATTTGGTTGGCACTTTTCTGGAGCAGGGGCTAGAGGCCTATAATGCTCTTCTTGTACTACAGAGGAAGGCATGTTTTGGCAGCCTACTACATAAGAGAACTACAGACAGACAATGTTACAAGAAGTGATTGATCTTCTGTTTGCTGACAACTGTTCCACTGAATGTCAAAACTGAGATTGACAAGCAGCAAAATATGGATCATTTCTTTTCAGCTTGTGACAATTTTGGTCTTACAATTAACATTAGACAATGTGAGGCACTTTCGAATGTTACGAAAACCTTGCATAAAGCCTGCCATCGGCGGTAAATAAATCCTAATAAATAAATAAATAGTAACAGGCCAAATCCTTTAGTCTGTGGACAAGCCTGGCTCACTCAGTAAGTACACTGCCACATGCAGTCTGATGATGAAACCAACACCAGAACTGACTAAAGGAAGTACACCCTTTGGTGGACAATAAACAAGTGGAATCAAAGAGTTTTCCTTCAACAAAACTTAAAGGGGCCCTTTTAGTGCGCTTAACGCAGTAAAAATGTCTTACTGGAGGCACGCTGCGGCATTCCTCATTAATTTGGGGATATACATGTGGGTCCGGAGCAAAAAGTGAGCATGTGCTGTGCTAATCGGTTAGCCTGTGAGTCCCTACTACCTACAAAGTGGGTAGCAGTAGAGATCACATGCTGATGCCCATGCGAAAGGGCCCCAAAGTCAGCAAAGTTATAGTGCAGCCAAGCCTGTTATGTGCATGCCAAGCCTGGACAGAGTTTAGTTGCAATGCTGTGAAACTGAACCACTAGTGTGCGGGTAGTGTCTTTCTTCTATGTTTGTGCAGCGCTGCGTACGCCTTGTAGCGCTATAGAAATGCTAAATAGTAGTAGTAGTAGTAGTAGTAGTGTGTAGGGATTTGCACTCATCTGAAGTGATTTGAGAAATATCAACAACAGGAAAATGCACATTTTGAGTTTTTTTCTTGTACTGTAAATGCAATACGGTCTCAATTATCTGACCTTGACTAATCCAACCATCCGGCATATCCAACAGACCACCTCTGTTGACATCATCAAGATACCATTAAGAAGTGCGCAGGTTCTCTTCCTGTTTTACGGCTTCACACGCTGCTGTTAATAAACAACATTGAATTTTAAACACAGATACCCTATGCCTATTCTTTATGCATTTTTAAGGGATTACCATTGTTTTCCATACTATCCAACTTTTCACTTATCTGACAACGGCTAAGTCCTTTTATTTATTTGTTTGTTTATATCACATAATCAATACTGTACACACTCTTTTTAATTTATGTAACAAGAGGTCTTTATGCACACTTTACAAAAGAGTGCATAGTATTAACAATATTGTGCTTGCGATGGAAAAAAAAATCCCTATACATGATATGGGAAAATAAACAAGACAAAAATGTTTGGACTGCACACCCCCAGTGGTCTCAGGACTTTGATGAGGGTAAGGTGGCAGGATAAGATTCCAAACATTGACGTTCTCACATTGGCTGGCATTCCAGGCATTCACACTCTGCTGATGAAACCATAGTTGAAATTGACAGGCCAAAGTCACCGAGAAGCCAAATGAACGACTGCCAAGGAAAATCTTCTCTAGTGAGCTAAGGAGGGCAGGCACTCTTAGGGAGGCCTCAAATAATTCCTGGACCATTTTATTTTGGTATTGGTGCAGGGACTTGGGAAGACCTTGGTTATGGCTGGAAAGTCTTTTCCATAGTGGAGTTGCAGTGTAATCTTTATGATGGCGACCTTAACCTTCAAGGTGCTTCACTTTGGCCTTCTGGATTACCTAGCATGCCTTACTCACCTGCTCGCACTCTTCTTTCACTTAATGACCATCGCCTTGTCCTTCCCAGCCCCAAGACTGTCCACTATGAATCTACTAGGCACAGTGAATTCTTCTTTTTTTCACCACATATATGGAACAATCTTCTGCTTCCCCTTCATAGTAAATCCTCCATGAAAACCTTCAAGGTCAACCTGAAGGCCTGGCTTTTTAGGCAGGCTTTCGGAGGGTCAGACTGATTAGATGGCATGAGTTCACCAGCTAGAGACTTTCTTTTACTGTTATCCTTGCTTGCCTGTCTAGCCTTATGGTGTTAATGTTGACCTTTACTATCTTTAATTGGAGTTCCTTTCCTGTTTCAGTTTTTTAACCTGTACACTGCTCTGTACTGCTTTAGCAAATCGAAATAAACTTTAAACTAAACTATAAACTAATGGGGCACCAAAATTGGTATACAGCTTTATAGAATTACCTCTCATAAGGGTAGCTTTCAAATTCCCTTCTTCTCCACTTCCCCCAAGCTTATCACTAAGTCCCTGTTCACTGCTCCCACAACCTTACTATGGATTATTTCTCAATATGCAGCTGAATTTCTGTTCTATACAGCCTAAAACTAGGTTTAATTCTTCTCCAATCATATAAACACACTCTCAAAGCTCATATACATCTGTCAGATCCAACCCTATCCCTCTAATCACTCTGCTGTCCTCAACAATTGCCTATACTACTCCAAGGAATTATCTTCTAATCCGTATTCTGCTCTTAAGTCTTCAAAACATATCTAATCCTCTTCATCCCATAATTGTCTCTGCCTCCCACCACCTGTCCATGATTGGGTTGAAATTGTGAACCAATATAGCAGGATATATTTAATATGCAACAACAGTGACATCTTGCCCATTGGTATCCCCAATTCACTTGAAATCAACTACTATATCTTAACCGTAAGTGCCAGCATAAATGCTTATCATTGAGTCTGTGCCACAGTGGGGAAAAGAAAATGTAACTTGTGCAATTCATGTTCCATCTGATAATTCTCCTACTGACACTGCATTAGGGAGGATGCATTGCTGACACATACCAGCACATGCACTAACCATGCATCCATATAGTCATAATAGTCATACCACAGATTCAGAAAACTGATACCACCACCTTCTTAGGGCTCCATATCATCAAAAACTTGATCCCTACCATCCTGTTCTGCTTTATTTAGCTCAACACATCCCCGTTCAACTTCATGAAAAAAAGCCACCGGGAAGCTAGCATGACAAGTGCAGGAGCAGATGTAAAAGATGAGACACAATGAGGGGCATAATTGAACGAAAACGCCTATCTCCATGGGCGTTTATCTCCGAGAACGGGTCCGTGAAGGGGCGGACCCAACCGTATTTTTGAAAAAAATAGACGCCCATATGTTATTCGCTAATTTGTGAGCTGGGCGTTTTTGTTATTCAGTGATAATGGAAAATGAAAGCGCCCAGCTCAAAAACGAATACATCCAAGGCATTTGTTCGTGGGAGGGGCCATGATTCGTAGTGCACTAGTCCCCCTCACATGCCAGAACACCAACCGGGCACCCTAGGGGGCACTTTTACAAAACAAAAAAAAAAGGTAAAAGAGCTCCCAGGTGCATAGCACCCTTCCCTTGTGTGTTGAGCCTCCCAAATCCCCCTCAAAACCCACTGCCCACAAGTCTACACCATTACTATAGCCCTAAGGGGTGAAGGGGGGCACATACATGTGGGTACAGTGGGTTTGGGGGGTTTGGACGACTAACGCATTAAGCAGCACAATTGTAACAGGTAGGGGGGGGATGGGCCTGGGTCCACCTGCCTGAAGTCCACTGCACCCCCTAATAAGTGCTCCAGTAACCTGCATACTGCTGCCAGGGAGGTGGGTATGACATTTGAGGGTGAAAATAAAAAGTTGTGAAACGTCATATTTTGTGCTGGGAGGGGGTTTGTGCCCCCTGGGGAAGTCAGGGGAGGTCATCCCCGATTCCCTCCAGTGGTCATCTGGTCATTTAGGGCACTTTTTGGGGCCTTATTCGTGGAAAAACAGGGTCCAGGAAAAGTGCCCTAAATTCTCGCTGAAATCGCATATTTTTCTTCCATTATCGGCGAAAGGGCGCCCATCTCTGTTCGCCCGATAACCACGCCCCAGTTCCGCCTTTGACACGCCTTCGACACGCCCCCGTCAACTTTGTCCGCATCCGCGACGGAGTGCAGTTGAAAGCGTCCAAATTCGGCTTTTGATTATACCGCGTTATTCGTTTTTGTGAGATAAACGCCCATCTCCCGATTTAGGTCGGAACTTGGGCGTTTTTCTCGTTCGATTATAAGCAGGAATGTGCATTTTCAACACAGCTATCTGTCCAGCCCAAGAAAGGGGAATATCTTTCCACCTCCTTAGGTCTTGATAAATACTCTCTACCATGGAATATAGTTTAATTTATATAAATCCTTAAGGTCTCTAGACATAGACAAGTCACCTTAAATTGATTTCAACAGCCAAAACTATGTCCTACTGCAGTCCCCAGTAACAACGTTTCAGACCAATGTTGGTTTACCACCAAAATCTCCATCGCTTAGGAAGCGAGTTGCTTTAAGTTGGTCAGGATAACAAAATATCATCTGCATGCATTGATATTTTGTGAGATTTACTTTTGGATATAGGCAATATCCTTGCCACATAACATTTAGAACTGGCAAAAGTCTATCCCTTTAGCCATCATCCTAGCACTTGGCTGTGCGTATAAGGTCTTTACCTAAGCTATTAATAACAGAGGATGACAGAGGTAGTCCATATCACTCCAAGCACCTCAATTTATCAAAGGTCTTATCGGCATCTTATGCCAGAAGAGCTCAAAAATTATTTTTGCCTGCGCCAAAACTATAATATTGAAGAGCCTGATGGTATTATCTGTTGATAATCATCCCTTCATGACCCTGGTAAGATCTAGGCCTATCAAATTTAACATCACTTTCTCCAACCTAAACAATAAAACTTTAGCCAAACTATAACACTTTAGCCCCCTTCCCGACATCGACCTGCCCTGTCAAATGCATGTAAGCCACACAGAACTGAGTCCTGACTCTGATTAGGCGTCCTCAACTGCTTCCCATCGCAGGGGACGACCAAAGGTCACGAGGGTGTGTCGGTACCGCAGTGAAGGCGGGACTGGGGCGTGATTAGGAGATGGGCATCCTTGGCTGATAATGGAAAAAAGAAGGGCGTCCCTGACGAGCATTTGGCCTACTTTACTTGGTCCATTTTTTTCTTGCGACCAAGCAGTGAAAAGGAGCCCAAACTGACCAGATGCCAGCCTCAAATGTCATACCCAGCTCCATGACAGCAGTATGCAGGTCCCTGGAGCAGTTTTAGTGGGTGCAGTGCGCTTCAGCCAGGCGAACCCATGCCCACCCCCCCCTACCTGTTACACTTGTGGTAGTAAATGTGATCCCTCCAAAACCCACCTGAAACCCACTGTACCCGCATGTAGGTGCCCCCCTTCACCCATTAGGGCTATGGTAGTGATGTACAGTTGTGGGGAGTGGGTTTTGGGGGGCTCAACACCCAAGGTAAGGGAGCTATGCACCTGGGAGCAATTTGTGACGTCCACTGCAGTGCCCCCTAGGGTGCCCAGTTGGTGTCCTGGCATGTCAAGGGGACCAGTGCACTACAAATTCTGGCTCCTCCCATAACCAAAGGGCTTGGATTTGGTTGTTTTTGAGATGGGCGTCCTCGGTTTCCATTATGGCCAAAAACTGGGGACGACCATCTCTAAGGTCAACCATTTCAACATTTAAGTCGACCATCTGTAAGGTCGACCTAAATGTTGAGATTTGGGCGTCCCCGACCGTATTTTCGAAACGAAAAATGGATGCCCATCTTGTTTCGATAATACAGGTTTCCCCGCCCCTTCACTGGGACGTCCTTGGAGATGGGCGCCCTTAGAGATGGTCATCCCCATTCGATTATGCCCCTCTATATGACCCTAGCTCTAATCTGTTTTTACCTTTCTTATACATTACTACTACTACTACTATTAAACATTTCTATAGTGCTGCTAGACTTACGCAGCGCTGTACAAATTAACATGAAAAGACAGTCCCTGCTCAACAGTGCTTACAATCTAAATTGGACAGATGAACAGACAGCTAGGGGTGGGGAAATTGCAGTGGTAGGGGTGATAAGTGAGGGTGATAATCCCCTACTAAGGCCTCTGCCAGACCATGAGGACTCTGTACTCTGGTATGCAAATGTTCAAAGGCCTCATAAAAGATAGGAGCCAATTTTTTATAAAAATCTACTGGATACCTATCTGAACCAGGGCATTTCTTTCTAGGCAGGCATTCACTGAGGGGTCCTTTTGCTAAGCCGCAGTGAAAACTAGTGTAGGCGCTTGTATTGGGTGCGCACTGGGTCAGATTTTATTGCATCTACAAAAATTGGCTTTTTTTTAATGGGACGGGAAAAGGGCCTACGGTAAAAATGAAACCAGCACACACCCAAAACTGGCCTGGGCCCTTAACACCACCCATTGATCTAGCTATAAAGGCTCACATGCTACACACACAGTGACTGGTTGATGTGTGCCAACTGCCAATTACCGCCAGAACCGGCGCATGTAGGAGGAAATAAATAAATAATTCATCCACATGTTATGGGCGCACACCAAATCTGAAATTACCAGGAGGGCGCGCTGGCCTGGTGGTAGTCTCATTTGCGCATGCACTGTATGCGCATAGAGCCTACTGTGGCTTAGTAAAAGGGCCCCTGAAATTGGGAGAGTCCCCGCCTTAGAATTTGATGATTGGCTGCTGGTCTGTGAGTGTCTTTAAACCAGGGCGCTGTGTTTTTCAGTGTTGTGGGTTACTGAAAAAGAGTTTGTTTGGGTTCACAATGGCCTTGCTAAATTCCCTGAGGCAGCAGTAAGCTGAAACATACCACAAAGCATTGGCCATCATTGGAACTATGGCGAGACCCAAGGAGTAGGAGTATCAGTTGGCTCCACTTCAATTTCAGTTAAGATTTTTTGGCACAATCTATTTAAAAGTTTGACTTTATTTTTGACAGTTATGCCAATGATTATACTTCAGCCATGGGCATAGTCTCCGTTGTGCAATTTGAATGTGTCTGAGGCTTTTTCCTTCCCATTTTTTTCAGTGTTAGTATTTAAGCTGTCTGAAAAATTGGAATGAATCTTCATATGTGTTTGTATAATTTTTTTCACTCTTGTCCTTTTTGATTTTTGCAAAATGTCAGCCAAACTGGATGATAATCCAAGATATGACACGATAAAAGCACTGGTGATGTTTGGCAGCTCTTCCAAACAGAGGAAACACAGGAAAAAATCAATGTGACTGGCTCATTTTCAAAAGAGAAAAATGTCCCAAAAGTGGCATAAGTCTGCATTTGGACATTTTTCTCACAAAACCATCCAAATTGAAATTTTTGAAACCAATTTTTAGACGTTTTCTATGAATTCCGTCAGTAGTGCATTCAAATCACAAGGGGGTGTGTATGTTGGGCGTTCCTCACACTTGGATGTTTTTCTGCCATAATGGAACAAAACAAAAACATCCAGGGCTATAAGTTGGATATTTTGGTCCAACTTGTAGCCCTTATTTTTAGTAACGAATAAGCCAGAAAAAAGTGCCCTAAATGACCAGATGACCACTGAAGGGAATTAGGGATGATCTCCCCTTTCTCCCCAGTGATCACTGACCCCTCCCACCCCACAAAAAAGTGATGAAAAACATTACTTACCAGCCTCTTTGGTCCAGCTCTGTAGCCATTTTAGACTTGCCCTCAAGAAGTAAGGAGTGAAAAATAAGTTCTTTAAATGCTGTGGGAGTGCATGTAAATGCCGCATTCAGCTACCTGTCACTACGCTATCATGCAGGGGCATAGCTACGTGGGGCCACGGGGGCATGAGCCCTCGTTGGTTTGGTCCTGCCCCCCCCCACCGCCAACCCCTTCGTCCCCCCTCCTGCCGGCAACCCTCCCCCAGCGCCGCCGTCGGGTACCTTTACTGGTGGGGGTCCCCAATGCCCGCCAGCCGAAGTCCTCTTCTCCAGCGCAGGCTTCTGTTTCTGTGAGTCTGATGTCCTGCACATCACAGAAACAGAAGCCTGCCCTTGCAGATCAGCAACGTGGCCGCGCAGGCTTCTGTTTCTGTGAGTCTGACGTCCTTCTACATGGAATGTTCCTAGTGGAATAGCAACATTCCATGTAGAATCTCAAATAGTAGCAACAGAATCTCCAACATTCCATGTAGAATCTCAAATAGTAGCAACAGAATCTCCAATAGTAGCAACATTCCATCTAGAATTTCCAATAGTAGCAACATTCCATGTAGAATCTCAAATAGGGAAAGGGAAATGGGACTTGATATACCGCCTTTCTGAGGTTTTTGCACCTACATTTGCTTATTTCCGATCTGACAAAGAAGGGCAACCTTCGAAAGCTAATCAAGAAATGTAATAAGTTATGTCCAATAAAAAAAGGTATCATCTTATTTTCCATGTTTTATTTTGTTTGATTTCTATTGATGCACCTACATTCAAAGCGGTTTACATATATTCAGGTACTTATTTTGTACCAGGGGCAATGGAGGGTTAAGTGACTTGCCCAAAGTCACAAGGAGCTGCAGTGGGAATTGAACTCAGTTCCCCAGGATCAAAGTCCACAGCACTAACCACTAGGCTACTCCTCCACTAGCGACAGTCCATGTAGAAACCTGCCCTTGTAGATCAGCAATGCGGCCGGGCAGGCTTCTGTTTCTGTGAGTCTGACGTCCTGCACGTCACAGAAACAGAAGCCTGCCCTTTCAGATCAGCAACGCGGCCACGCCAGAGAAGAGGATTTCGGCTGGCGGGGGTTGGAGACCCCCGCCAGCAAAGGTACATGGCGGGGGGAAGAGGGGGTCAAAAGGGTTGGTGCTGGGGGGGAGTCAAAGGTGGTGGTGGCGGGGTTAAAAATGACAGGGGGTTGCTGGGGGGGGGCCTAAAATGTGCCCCTCACTTCGTGCTCTGGACCCCCATCCCGCCAAAGTCTGGCTACACCCCTGCTATCATATGACTCTTACCTGTTTATCATTAAGGGGCACTTTTACTAAAGGGTTGCTGCGAGGTAACCCGGAACTACCGCCAGCCCAACGCAGGTGCCGGCGGAAGTTCCATCCCCAGCGCATGCCATTTCTGGCGCTAGCAGAAATATTGAAAAAAAATATTTCCGCAGGGGGTTACTCATCGATAATCGGGCAGCATCAAGTGCTACCCAGTCACCACTGGGTTAGTGTGGGAGCCCTGTGTGGCGGTAAGTGTTCCCTCTGAAATGCCCACAAGGTAAGTGTGAACTTACCGCACGGTCGTTTCATTTTTTGTTATTTTCACCCACTGCGGTAAAAGGGGCCCTGCTGGACGGCATAAATGGCCACCGCCGGTAGCGCAGGGCACCTTTTACAGCAGCATAGTAAAAGGGTCCCTAAGGTAAGAAACCCTCCATATCTCCTGCTGCTATAAAGTTAATTGATCTTGGAGTTGTTTATAATTGTTTTAGCCTGTCATGAATATCTGTTAGAATATGTAGCTTGTAACCAATTACTATTCAACTGCAGCTGTAAATTGTAGTGCAGCCAGCCTTATAAATAATCGTCTGCTTAAATATGAATTATATGTAGTGGACCCCTAGGCTCTTAACCAAAGGGGTGGGGAGAGGTCAAACAGGGTGAGAAGGGTCTTGAAATCTGAGGCAATTTATTGAAACTTTCTAGACAGAGTGAAGGCAGTTATTAGGACAGTTATTGATGCTATAACTCAGGGATGTAGCAAGACCTGAATATATGGGGGGAGGGGGGGCCGGAGCCCAAAGTGGGGAGGGCAACGGTTTGGCCCAACTTCCTACTGCAACAACTGCCCTGCCACAACTCCACATACCTTGGCTGGCAGGGATCCTCAAACCTCGCCAGCTAAAGCCTTTCACCAGCGCTGTTCTCTGCGCATTGCCTGCCCTGCTTCCCCTTACATTGCGCGCTGGAGAAAGGCTTTAGCTGGCAGGGGTTGGGGACCCCCACCAGTCAAACCAGGGGCTCCGGATCCAATTTGGGGGCCCCAGGCCCCCAAGGCCCCTGTAGCTACACCACTGCTATAACTGTGTACCAGTGACGATCCTAGGTTGGCTGCCACCCGGGGCGGATCGGCGATGCGCACCCCCCCCCCCCGGGTGCAGCACGAACCCCCCCCCCCCAGCGCATCAACACCCCCCCCCCCCCGGGTGCATTCTTGGCTGCTGGGAGCAGCCATGCGGCTCTCGGCTCCGCTGGCTCCCTGCTTCTTCTGCCCAGGAACAGGAAGTAACCTGTTCTGGGGCAGAGGGAGCAGGGAACCAGCAGAGCCGACAGGCACGCGGCTGCTCTCTGCACCCCTCCAGCGGCGTGCACCCGGGGCGGACCGCGCTCACCGCCCCGCCCTTGGTACACCGCTGCTATGTACTACTGTAATTTTAGTGACATGTTAGCGGCTAACAATTAGCGACACATGTAGCTGTCAGTAGTCACTAGTGGACATGTGGTTTAGGAAGGGGGTGCGAGGGTTTCACTGATCAGTTAAAGGGGTGCAGGAACCTAAAAAGGTTAAGAAACCCTGTTGATTGGGGCTACCCCTAAGGCAGGTATATAATCAAATCGTAGTGTCTATGGCCAAATGTACTCATTTCCCCTCTCAGGTTTAACTCATAGCACACAGATTATTAAAGGTTCCTCTCTCGTTAGCAAGCTCGCTATAATAAATAGCAAAACAGTTAGGGCCCCTTTTACCAAGCTGTGGCTGGGTGGCAAGATACACTCTGATGTTTCACCATTTCTGTGATAACTGGCTACACTTTCCAGCATTACCATCTCTCTTACAGATAAAGGATACATTTATTCTGGGCTCGATATTCAGCCATTGTTGATCTGCGTTTTGCAGACCCGCCACTGGCACTAAACCCAGATTCAATGGCAGGCCATGTCCAAGCACTGGCATTGAATTTATGGGTTTGCAGAGTTGGCTAACACACAGCTGGTTGAGGGGTTCTTTTACTAAGCTGCGGGGAAAAGTGCCCTGCGGTAGCAGCAGGGGCCATTTTTACCGCACACCAGGGGCCGTTTTACCACAGCAGTTAGAATGCTTAACTTTTACCGTGTGGCCATGCGGCATGGAGCAGTTACCACCATCCACTGAGGTGGGGGGGTAAGGGCTTCCACGATAACCTGGCAGTAACTGGGCAGTGCGGGGCAATGCTCAATTACTGCTGGGTTAGTGCCACGCTATAAACACTTTTTTTCCGTCGCACCAGAAATGGAACACACTGGAGTCAGAACTGCCACTGGTGGCCGAGTTGGGCTGGCAGTAGTTCTGGGATAGCACGTTCTACTAACCTATAAATGTACTCACTCTGCTGCTCCCCAGTATCTCTCCACACTCGTCCATCCCTACACCCCTTCCCGTGCACTCCGCTCCATGGATAAATCGTTCTTATCTGTTCCCTTCTCCACTACTGCCAACTCCAGATTTCGCGCCTTTTGTCTCACTGCACCCTACGCCTGGAATAAACTTCCTGAGCCCCTACGTCTTGCCCCATCCTTGGCCACCTTTAAATCTAGACTGAAAGCCCACCTCTTTAACATTGCTTTTGACTCGTAACCACTTGTAACCACTCGCCTCCACCTACCCTCCTCTCCTCCTTCCAGTACACATTAATTGATTTGATTTGCTTACTTTATTTTTTGTCTATTAGATTGTAAGCTCTTTGAGCAGGGACTGTTTTTCTTCTATGTTTGTGCAGCGCTGCGTATGCCTTGTAGTGCTATAGAAATGCTAAATAGTAGTAGTAGTAGTAGTAGTAGTAGTAGCATGTGGTAAGCCTACATTGGCTTACCGCCACTTTGTAAAAGACCCCCTAAATGCGATATTTGGCAGTCCTATTTTATGCACTCTTATTTATGCGGTTAACCTGGCTGGTTAAGTTCTGAATATCAGCACTTAACTGACCCTGGAGCGCCTACAAAATAGCTGGATTTGAGTTCGGCGCTAACCAGTTATTTTCAGTGGCACTAACTACTTAATTGCCGCTGAAAATGACCGATTAGCCCTGGACAGATGATTTAACTAGCTGTTTCTGGTTAAACCATGGTGAATATCGACCCCTCTGTTTCCTCCTGATACTTCCTCTTCAGCGTTGTAACTCACAATCACCCTCACTCATACACACAGGGATTTAATATTAGTTTTATTTCTCCATTAATAGTTTCCTTTAAAATAATACCACAGTTACCTCATGCATATGCTGCTGATCTCTGTGGCACTCTCAGGATCAATCCACCAGAATCCTAAAGGGGTTTATTGTTCCTTGCAGGCCTTTTGCCATAACACTGTCAATTTGTACACATATCCAACAAACGAGGGTTTCTCCAGCTTCAATTTCCACCTCAGTAATTATTTAAAGTACTTTGTGGACACTCACAGGGGCTTACAATGCTGCAGGGATTTTATTTAGTGCTGTCACCCTGTTAGCTTTAAAATATTTCTGTAGATCCTCTCACTTATACACACACAGCAGTTTTATTTCCCTGCTGATTTAACTTAAAAAATCATTTCTGACAAGTTAATTCTCTTTAGTACACTAGTACTTTGACAAAATGCAAGATGAAACCTTATTTGTTTCACTCTCTGCCTCTAGCATTTCTCTCCTCAGGTTTTACAAGTTTTGAAACTAATATCGGAGTTCCTGGCTGTATCTTTTATTTCCTGCCACTTTATTTCCCACAAAATCTTCAGGGGTCTTTTTACTAAGGTGCGCTGAAAAATGGCTTGTGGTAGTGTAGGCGTGGGTTTTTGGGTGCACACCGATCCATTTTTCAGTTCGCCTGTAAAAAAAGGTCTTTTTAATTTTTTTTGCTGAAAATAGACATGCGGCAAAATCCAAATTACCATGCGTCCATTTTGGGTCTACGACCTTACCGCCAGTCATTGACCTAGTGGTAAAGTCTCACGCGGTAATGACCTATGCGCGTACAAAAATAAAAATGATTTTTTTGCCGGGTGTATCGGACGCGTGCCAAAAATGAAATGACCACAAGAGCCACACGGTAGCTCTGCGGTAACTCCATTTTGGTGCATGTTGGGCGCGTGTAGACGCTTATGTGGCTTAGTAAAAGGGCCCCTCAGTTTCCTGAAGTATCAACCCTTTTTCTCTGCTGGGAGCTTCAAAGCACCTTGCTTCAATAGTGGGAGCTGATTCTATGCTTTCTGTTGCCTACCTATGGTCAAATAAATGGAGAGTTAAAAAACTGAAGTTACTCAAAACAACACTCCCCACCTCATAAGAATGAGAAGGGAACCACAGAACAATTAAGTGAACCCCTGCCGATAAAGAAACATAGAAACATGACGGCAGAAAAAGGCCATATGACCCATCCAGTCTGCCCATCCTCTGTAACCCCTAATTCTTCCTGTTCCTAAGCGATCCCCCATGCTTATCCCATGCCTTTTTTTTAAAATCATTTATTTATAATTTTCATTTTATAAGGGTCACTTGCAAACAGTAATACAGAGATGACTGCACATTAATACAAGATAAGAAGAAAACAATTCCAACTAGATATATGGATTATATTCAATCTTTCTCTTTCTTAGACCACAAAGTGAAGAAAAATAGGGAGAGTGAGATAAGACAAGGAGATCAATTAAACAGTAAACAGAAAAAAGAAAATATGGTATTAACCTGATTATCCCCAGATATTACTCATCTAATTCATTATTCCACATTGATCATCTGGTTGGCTTCCTCAAGACCAAATACAGCGTATAGTCAATTCATTTCATTGAGAACATACTTATTGTCCAGATTTTAGTTAGAAATAATACATCTGATTACATTCTCTCTCTTTTAAAAACCAGAAATTATTTAACAATACATATACTTAAGTCTCTAATTCAAATCCCACTGATTAAAGCAATCCCAGTTTTCACAGTCTTCACTCCTTTCGAAGTCCTTTCATCCCATGCCTTTTTAAATTCTGGAACAGTCCTCGACTACACAACTTCCACCGGGAGGCCATTCCACGCCTCCACCACCCTTTCTGTGAAATAGTACTTCCTTAGGTTACTCTTAAGCCTATTCCCTCTTAACTTTGCCATATGCCTCCTCATTCCAGAGCTCTCCTTCATTTGAAAAAGGCTCTCTTCCTGTACATAAATGCCCTTGAGATATTTAAACGTTTCTATGACCTTTATGCTACAAACCCTAAATTTAAATCAGGAGGGTATACAAAGAGAGTCTGCCAAAAACCGGAAGAAAGGGGACTACTGCTACAGGAGAAACTATTAAAAGCAACCAATGCAAACTTAAGATCCCTAATTTTAAAGATCAAACTAAAGAAGTATGTCATTGATAATGTTCTTAAAACAATTGAGGGATTCTGTAGAAAATGAAATAAAGGGACCCTTTTACTAAGCTGCGTTAAGCAATAACATACACAGACGGTCTTATAGCCAGCCCATATTCACACACATTCCTTACTCACTCCATTTTACAGTCCTCCTTTCCCCTCCCAGTCCATATACTTGAACCCCAGTTACCTCATTCTCTCAAACCTGTTAACTCTATAACAACTGTGGTACCGTCTTCTATTAGACTTGCCGATATCCCATGTACCGGTAATTATCAGACATAAGTGTCAATATATTCCATGTTGACTCCTTCCACTGTCTCGTGTTGTCCTTCTGCATTTCTCAATCCGGTAAACCTCCGCTCCGGTTGCTCCCCTCCTCCTGTTCCATCTGCTCCACAAACTCCTTGGCTTCTTCTGGCTTTTCAAAAGTGCGAGTTGTGCCCTCGTGCGTTATCTTTAAAATCGCTGGGTACATCAAGGTGAAGCGTTTCTTCATTGCAAATAATTTGGAGCAAATTGGCGAGAAAGCTTTCCTTTTTCCCGCCACTCCCACTGAGTAATCCTGGAAACAGATAATCCGTTTGTTTTCAAATGTTAGATTTTTCTCTCCTCGTGAGGCCTGCAAAATCCAATGCTTATGAGCAAAGTTTAATACTTTCAAGATGACCACTCGAGGTCGGGAATCCGTATCTCTGCGTGTTCCCAAGCGATGTGCCCTTTCCACCCTTAGAGGGCCTAAATCAGGGGGAAATCTCACTTGCTCCATTAGCCAGCGTTCCAGAGCTGTTGTTAAATCCCTGCCCCCCAGCTTTTCAGGGAGGCCCACTAATCGGAGGTTGTTTCTACGGGACCTATTTTCCAAGTCCTCTATCTTTTGTTCCAATGTCTCTACTGTTCGTAAAAGTGTATTCTGTGTCTCTTCCACTTCTGTTACCCAATCCTCCACCTCGCCGGTTCTAGTCTGGAAGGCAACACATTCGCGTGTGAGATCTTCCATTCTCGTCTGTAATTTTTCCAATTTCGTATCAATTGGTGTAAGGCGCCGTTCTAATAGATCTTCTAGGACCGCGGTCATCTCTGTTGTTATTTCTGAGACCCAGATCGAAGCAACTGTCGGGTCCGCGCTGCTGGGTGCGGCGGCCATCTTAGGGTCCGTTGTCTTTTGGCGCAGCTTATCTTTCTGCATTGTTTTAGACGCCATCTCCCCTCGCTATCGTTCTAATAATTTCGTGTCCGTAATCAGCTCCGTTTCCCCTTCCAGGGATGGATTTTAGCTAGGCAGAATCGTGTTTCAGTTCGCGTGGGGGAGAGGTCAGGCGCCGGAGAAGCGTTCAGGTGCTACCGCTTTCCAGCATGGCGTCACGTAATCCCATGACAACTTTTTAACAGTACTGCTACGTGTGGGACACACACACAAATAATAAACGCACATGGCACACTTCACACACATGTGCAGATACTATAAAAAAAAAAAAATGCAAGCAGACTTCTCCACTGAAAAGTCGCCCTCATGCAACGACAGCTTCAGACCTACTGGAACATTTTGAGCATTAAAGGTAGGCACTCCTTTCTGTGCATCACACTGCGACGTCTTTGCATCGCACGGAATGCTCATTTTAATACTAATGAGCTCATTATAACCATTTGCATATGATTATCGGTAGCTGCTACCGTGAATGGTAAAAGTGACGCAGAACCCCTTGGTGCATTAGACACTGAATAAAGTGCATGCTAGACCAGATACAACCAGTCTAAATCGAACATTGCAAGCACGGTAAGCTTTGAGCATCAGGGCCTGAATGACCTATACAAAATGGGGCATCACATATATTGCTTCTATGTTATAATATTTTGTTTGTTGTGTATGCTTGCCTTGACTAGATTGTAAGCTCTGTAGAGCAAGAACATCCTCTCATATGTTGTTGCCTGCATTTGCCAAGTAGCACTTTAGAAATATTGCAACTCTGCCTGGGTCGTCACCTGAATCCAAAATGACACCTATGACCCCTAGAAGTATTTTCATAGTACTACTACTAGGGGAAACATTCCATATAAGAATGCTAGGGATCTGGATGGGGTAGGTTTTCTGTCAGGGGAATTGGGTCTTTGTGTTGGAAGTAGGGTCTGTGTCAGGGTGAAATTAATGTGTCAGGGGAATCAGAGTTGTGTTGGGGGGTCAGGGATCAAGGTCATGTCAGGGGGATCGGGATTGTGTCAGAGGGATGAGGGAGAGCACTTCCTCATCTCCTGTGATAGCATGCCAGTAGCACAGCTGCACTTGCCACCTTCTCTTGAGGTGGCAGCAAGTTTGACTGCACTATTGGTAGTTGTGACAGCTAGTGCACAATACTAACCTTTCTGCTAGCTGTCACAGCCAGCCACATCAGCACCCACACATGTCATGCCAATCACCTACTCACTCCCACATGCTGATGGTTGACAGGCCTGCGCTACGGTCTGCCAAGCGGTAAAAGCCACGTTAAATGTATTAATATGTTGGAGTTACTGTTTCCCCACTTCCCTTAAGATAAGGAGACACAAAACAGACATTGGGAGGAAAGAGGGACCCTGGGTTCAAAACGGCAAGAAGGGTATAGAAATAGGGGGAGAGAGGTTGGGGGGCGCCTATACGTGATGATTCCCTATCAGGGAACGGCCAAAAGAGGGGGGGAGGGGGTAAGGGGGCGGGTGGGAGCAGAGGGGAGGAGGGACACGGATAGGGGAGGAAGGAGGGGAATGGGAAGGGAGCTGGACACACTAAAATAGAGACAAGGGGATACAGTAGGGGATGGGGCTCAAGTAAAAGGGAGGGAAGAAGTAACAATAGATGAGTCTTTGGGTACAACACAATCTTTGTCCCGGGAGGGCAGTGGCTGGGATGCCCCCCGGGTAGGTTTAGGAGCAAGGAATTATGCAATATTAGATGAAGACCAACTAAGTTTCAATGGTTAAATTGATCACGTGGAACGTAGGCGGGATCAACTCACCCATTAAAAGATCCAAAATTCTACAGCAATTACAAAGATATAAAATAGATGTGGCACTGTTACAAGAGACACACTTAAGCCAGGAGGAACACGCTAAGCTGCGCACCTGGTGGGTACAAGAGTGCATAGCTGCAAATGCGCTGGGAAAAAGAGGGGGAGTGGCGATTTTAGTACGCAAAGGAGTGGCAACAACAGTGAGACCCCTCACGATAGACCCCAGAGGGAGATATGTCATAGTAGAGCTTGAAGTAGACGGACATAAGAGTGTGATCTGCAATGTATACGCACCCAATCAGTATGATAAAAAAATTTATAACTCGGTAATAGGACACCTGATGAAATACGCTGGGTCACCTATAATAGTTGGCGGAGACTTTAATACAGTGTGGGAACCAATGATAGATAGCACCCAAGGACAGAGGAGGGATGTGGCAGCGTCTAACCAGGGATTAAAAAGACTGGGGAAAATGGTAGATTTGATAGATATATGGAGGATGCTTCACCCCTCAGAGAGAGATTTTACACATCATTCCCGAGCTCATGCATCACAAGCCAGAATAGATTATTTACTTATCACTAGAGACCTATTTGGACAGGTGGTCACAACAAACATAGGACCTTACACGATATCGGATCATGCCTGGGTATATATGGAGTGGGAGGTGCCTACTAGAAGTACCAAACAAAGATTCTGGCAGTTCCCCCTGGAACTATTTACAGATAGACAGTTGGGTGAAAAGCTTCAGAAGAGTTGGGAGGAGTATAAGACCTTAAACCAGGAACACGAGACTGACCCTTTACTGTTCTGGGATGCCGCCAAGGCGGTACTTCGAGGCGAAATTATTAGTCATACACATCATGTCCGAAAGGCCCGAAATAGAGAAATAATAAGATTGAGTTCTATGATCTGCAGGGCGAGACAGACATATGGGAAGACAAATCAGCCTGAGCAACGCACTAAGTTATTGGAGTTGCAGGTGGCTCTTAATGAGCTACTGCACAAGCGTGCGACTAAATCGCAAACTTATTATAGATTCCAATTACATAGATATGGTAATAAATCAGGTCGCATGCTGGCCCGCTTGGCTAGGCCTAAGCCACAAAACGGGCGGATATTACAAATGAGAGATAGCCAGGGACAGTTAGTACGGCAGGATGAGATGATAGGAGAAATCTTTGCCAGATTCTATGAACAATTATATGAAACACCAGTAGATCAAGGTCTCCAGGGCTCTCTTTACCTAGACACAATACAACTCCCAGGCATAACTCAAAGGGAAAGAGATAAGCTGAATAGTCCAATTCAAGAAGAGGAAGTAGATTTGGAAATAATGAGAGGGAAACTGTTGAAGGCCCCAGGACCAGATGGGATGCGCATGGAATTTTATAAACTTATGAGAGAGAACATTACTCCCACGCTTACTAAGTACTTTAATAAGATAATAGATACAGAGCGCCGATATCACTGTTAAACGTGGAGGTGAAATTGTTAGCAAAAATAATGGCAAATCGGTTAGCGAAAGTGCTGCCAAACCTAATACATGAGACACAAGTAGGGTTTGTAAAAGGGAGGATATCTGCTAAGAATCTAAGACGAATTCTAGGGGCCTTAGAGATGAGAAAAAGAAATAACACACCAGCGCTACTTATCAGCTTTGACGCAGAAAAAACGTTTGATAGAGTGCATTGGGAGTTTCTCTTCGCCACGTTAGAAGGATATGGAATCACGGGACGTTTTACATCAGCAATTAAAGCTTTATATCACGCTCCGAGGGCCACAATACGGGTTAACGGGTTGGAGACAGAGTCTTTCCCGATAAGGCGAGGTACCAGACAGGGGTGCCCATTATCTCCTTTACTCTTTGTACTGACATTGGATCCCTTGATCCGTACCATCATAGAAAACCCTTTGATAAAAGGGATGCCCATTGGTAAATATCAATTTAAGGTAGCAGCTTTTGCAGACGACCTACTAGTGATGATTACTGAGCCACAGAACTCCCTTCCTAATTTAATGGAAACGTTTGAGGAATATGGAGACTATGCAGGTTTTAGATTGAACCTCCTAAAATCGGAGGCATTAGCCTCCTCAGAAGAAGTAAAGCAGGGATGGAGACAGGAATTTCCCCTGAGTTGGGCGAAGGATTCATTCAAATATCTAGGGATTAGACTGACTATGGACACCATGCAGCTATACACGCTTAATATAAATAGCCTATTAACAGACACGAAGAAACATCTTGGTAATTGGGCAGGACTACCCATATCCTTGAGAGGCAGAATAAATTTAATTCGTATGATGATTTTTCCCAAATGGCTATATGCCATGCAAACACTGCCTCTCCGTCTTTTGCAGAAAGATTTGAAGAAAGTTAATAGGGCTTTTAGCCAATTTTGCTGGGCAAAGAAAAAGCCCAGATTGCAAATGCACTTCTTGATGGGGGGATGGCAGAGTGGAGGATTAGGTTTACCTGACCTTCGCAGCTACAATTATGCCTGTCTATTGAGGCATATAGGAGACTTGGAGGCATATTTTCAAAGCACTTTGGGAGGCTAAGTTCCATAGGTTTCTATGGAACTTTGGGAGGCTAAGTGCTTTGAAAATGAGCCTTTGGGTGAACCAGGCAGGGGAATACACCCCAGTAGAGATGGAACAAGAATACTTCGTTCCTTACGACCCTTTAACATTACTGCATCAAGAACGGCGAAACCTGCCTATAAGTCTCAAACATTGTGTGTTACTACAGCCATTGAGGGAGACATGGAGAGGGTTCGTGAAACTTATGGGGGGAAAGGCCACAGTTACCGGATTATTATCAATAAGGGGTAATTTGAACTTTGATCCGGGACGTGAGAATGTGGCATTTCTCAGGTGGGAAGCTCAGGGGATTTCAAGGATAGAACACATGCTGGATGGGGAAGGGAAGATGATGGAATTTGAGGTGGTACAAAATAGCTTAGGCACACATTGGGGAGATAGATTTGCATACGCCCAGATTAAACGTTACATTCTAAGTTTGGACCAACCAGCTTTGCAGATGAAAGTGGAGGAGAAAGTGCGAGATTTTTTCCAAAAGTTGGAGATTACTGGGGCGACAGTGTCGGCTATACATAGGGCATTAACACTAATCTCCACGCCCAAGAATTTTCAGTCCATCAAACAACAGTGGGAAAGGGAATCAGGAGGGAAATTAGGGAATTGGGATGTAAGAGCCACTTTGAGAAGCATTCCTGCCCTTACGGTAGATGAGAGGTTGAGAGAATGCGGATACCGAGGAGTTATGAGAGCTTACTTCTCCAGACAACAACTCGCACATATAAACCCCAGAAGTAGTGATAGTTGTGTTAAATGTAATGCTACAGTACACACGTTGTATCATGCTTTTTGGGGCTGTGTAAAGATTAGAGCCTTCTGGAGTCGAATCCAGACGTATATGTCCACAATAGCGGGAAGAGTAATACGAGGATCCTGGGACCACTATATACTAGATACACATTCAGGGTTTCGGATGAAGGATAAGGGGATAAGGACTTGGTGTCGAAAAGTATGTTTAGTGGCCAAGAAAACTATATTACAACACTGGGTCTCCCCGGATCCCCCGTCCTACTGGCAATGGAGGAATCAAATTCATTTGTTAGCCACATGGGAGGCCAGAGAGGCGCGGGGATCCCCTAAGAAGAAAAAGGCCTTTATGCAAATTTGGAATGGATATATAGATACGTTGAGCCCGCGAGGTCGCAGTCTGCTCTTGAATTTGACATGTTAGTCACAAGATTATATATTTGTACCTATGGTTCTTCCTTTTTTTGATATAGAGTGTGATCAAGTTCCCTTGAATGGCCCCTTTTCTTGTGGGGGGGGGGGGGGGGGGGGAGGGGGGGAAGGAGGGGAGGGGAAGGGGAGAGATACCAACCGAGCCTATAAGAATCCAGGGCTCGATTGGGAGATTCATGGGGGGATTGGGAGGGAGGGAAGGGGGAGAAAAATGTTTAAAAGTTTGATGATGGATGTTATCACTGTGTTGTAAGTTTGGAAGCATTTGGGGCGACATGTTGTGGACCCCGGACTATGGTTGTGATAATGTGTATATTATCAATAAAAATGTTGAAACATAAAAAGTTGTCATGGAACATTTTCTAATAGTATCTGCACGTGTGTGTGCCATGTGCCATGTGTGTGTATTATATGTGTGTGTGTGTCCCGCATGTAACAGTAGTGTTAAAAAGTTGTTGTGGGATAAAAAAACAGGAGACGTCATGTGATGTCACTGGATGGATGCATGCCTACAATGGATGCATGCCTACAATGTGGTTGTCACCTTATTTTTCTTGGGCATGCATAGAGCATTGATGCTTTCTGCAAAATTGTTCTGCCCATATGCTAGGTGCTTTCCCTGCTGAGCTGTTTGCAGAATTTCTGTGCATCTCATTTGCATGCGATTTCCTTTGAGCATTGATTGCTGTTTCAAAATCGGTAATTTCAACCCCTAATTTCAATGACAACTTTGGAGCATCAGGGCCTGAGTAAGATTTGAGATGTCTAGGTTGGGGTGTTCTGAGTCTTTTGTAAAATACATATATGGATGCTGGTAAATCTACAAGTATTTGCCAGGACATCAAGCAGAAGTGGCAGTTTTAGAAACTGACGTTTTGAAAGAGAATGGCATTGCTTGGCAAATACATTTGCTGATAGCGATCTTGCAACATATACTTGAGAAGTCACAAGAGAAGTCAATTAAGGAGCCAAGTGAAAGAACTCTTTTTAGCATATAAGTGAGATGGTGTTACACACCACAGAGGTTAGCAAAATTGCTCCCTGAGTCAGTAGTCAGACCTCAGGTCCAAATGACAGGTAGCAAGTATCTGTGCATATGCTGGAGCAGATATAAATGCTGAAGTGGACATTAAAAAAAATATATTTATAAAACATTTATGGGACAAGTGTGGGTGCCTGCATAGATTCCTACTGCTACTACTGTAAGCAATAGGATTTAAGCTTTATTTGACCTCACTGGTTTTCAGGTAGATCACTACTTGACTGTTGTACATTCTAGCCCAGTGATGGCGAACCTATGGCACGCGTGCCAGAGAGGGCACGCAGAGCCCTCTCTGTTGGCACGTGCACCGCCCGTCGCCTCAGCCTGTTCCAGTCCTCCCTCCCACGCACCCGACATCAAGCATTCCTTCCTCCCTCCCTCCCACCTGGCACCAGCCCACCCGGCCTCCATCCCTCCCTCTGAGCAGGAAATTTAAAAGTCTTCCTTTGTCGCTGTTAACGCCGCATCAGCAGTAGCAGTGAAAAGCGTGCTGCTGGTTTGGCGCACCTTCAGCCTTCCGTCTCTTAAGCTCTGGTCCCGCCCTAACAGGAAATGAGGGCGGGACCAGAGTTTGAGAGACGGAATGCTGAAGGCACGCCGAACCAGCAGCACGCTTTTCACTGTTACTGCTGACGGTGCCTTAACCCCGACAAGGGAAGACTTTTAAATTTCCTGCTCAGAGGGAGGGATGGAGGCCGGGCGGGCTGGTGCTGGGTGGGTGGGAGGGAGGAAGGAATGCTTGACGCCAGATGGGTGGGAGGGAGGCCTGTTGCCTGCTGCCGGGTGGGAGGTCTGGTGGGTGGGTGGGAGGGAGGCAGGCTTGGTGCTTGGGTGGGAGTGCTGGGTGGGTGGATGGCCTGGTGCTGGCCTGGTGCTGGGTGGGTGGCCTGGTGCTGGGTGGGAGGCAGGGGTGCCTGGTGCTGGGTGGGAGGCCTGGATGGGTGGCCTGGTGCTGGGTGGGAGGTAGGGAGGCCTTGTGCTGGGTGGGAGGCCTGGTGCTGGGTGGGTGGGTGGCCTGGTGCTGGGAGGGAGGGAGGCCTGCCTGCCTGGTGCTAGGTGGGAGGGAGGCTGGACATGGGTAGCTGGAGGGGAGGGCAGGGGGAGAGGAGGGTGGCTGGTGGGGAGGGCAGGGGAGAGAGGAGGGTGGCTGGACATGGGCGGCTGGAGGGGAGAGGAGGGTGGCTGGACATGGGCGGCTGGAGGGGAGAAGAGGGTGGCTGGACATTTGTGGCTGGAGGGGAGAGGTGGGTTGCTGGACATGGATGGAGGGCAAGGAATGAAGAAGAAAGGAGGAAAGTAAAGAAATAAATGGAAAGGAAGCCCTGGAAATGGAGTTAAGAGAACAGATAGAGAGCAGCAGAATCAGTGACTAGGACCAATATGGATAGAAAAACAAAATCACCAGACAGCAAAGGTAGAAAAAATCATTTTATTTTCATTTTAGTGTTTGGAATATGTCCAATTTGAGAATTTACATCTGCTGTCTTATTTTGCACTGGGTATACTGGAGCTGTAACAGCTTACAGAAATGATTTATAATGAAAGAAAATCATGTTATTTTTTTCTCCTATACTAGTATAATATTTTCAATGATGTCTGTTTATATGCGCCATGGCTGGTGTAAGGGGGTGTGGCTATCATAGGGGTGGAGTCATATGTGGTGACCCCGCCCATAATGAGTACTGGCACTTCATAATAAATAATTAGATTTTGGGTTGCTGTTTGGGCACTCGGTCTCTGAAAGGTTCACCATCACTGTTCTAGCCTATTCCAGAAAGAAGGAATAGCTAATATTAGCATATTGTACCCCTGAGTATAAAACCCTGCTACACATGGGAATAACTGTATTTGGGTTTTCTGCCTTCTTGTGCCTCTGCACAGGCCAAAAAAAGGAAACACACTCCCTATGTGTATGCAACATGAAAAGTAGGGGTGGCCCAAAAGACTTTGCAGTCATATGTGTTTGAAAAAGAGTCTTGAGCACCACAGCTGTAAACTGACATAAGTATCTAAGTGTTGCCATACTGGGACCTTCGGTCTGAAGGTCAATCAAGCTCAGTACCCAGTTTCCAACAGTGGCCAATCCAGGTCAAAAGTACCCGGCAAGATCCCAGAACAGTACAATACATTTTATGCTGCTTATCCTATAAATAAGCAGTGGATTTTCCCAAGTCCATTTTAATAATGGCTTATGGACTTTTCTTTTAGGAAGATATCCAAACCTTTTTAAAACCCCGCTAAGCTAACTGGAAGCTTAGGCCAAATATATTCTGTGTATTAAAAAAGGAGGAAGGAAGACCAAACGACAGCTGACATGGTTAAAAAGTGAGGTGAAGGAAGCTATTAGAGCTAAAAGAAAATCCTTCAGAAAATGGAAGAAGGAGCTGACTGAAAATAATAAGAAACAGCATAAGAAATGTCAAGTCAAATGGAAAGCACTAATAAGGAAGGCAAAAAGGGACTTTGAAAAAAGATTGCATTGGAGGCAAAAACACATAGTACATTTTTTTTAGGTATATTAAAAGCAAGAAGCTGGCAAAAGAATCGGTTGGACCCCTAGATGACTGAGGGGTAAAAGGGACAATCAGGGAAAACAAAGCCATAGCGGAGAGATTAAATTAATTCTTTGCTTTGGTCTTCACAGAGGAAGATTTGGGAGAGTTACCGGTTCCAAAAATGGTATTCAAAGCTGATGAGTCAGAGAAACTAAATGAAATCTCTATAAACCTGGAGGATGTGATGGCTCAATTTGACAAATTGAAGAGTAGCAAATCTCATGGACCGGATGGTATTCATCCCAGAGTACTAATAGAATTGAAAAATGAACTTCTGGAACTGTTGTTAGTAATATGTAATTTATCTTTAAAATCAAGTATGGTACCAGAAGTTTGGAGGTTGGCCAATGTAACATCGGTTTTTTAAAAAGGTTCCAGAAGAGATCTGGGAAATTATAGACAGGTGAGTCTGACTTCAGTGCCGGGCAAAATGTTAGACACTATTATAAAGAACAAAATTACAGTGAATATTCAAAAGCATGGACTAATGAGAGAAAGCCAGCATGGATTTAGTGAAGGGAAATCTTGCCTCACCAATCTATTACATTTCTTTGAAGGGGTGAACAAACATGTGGATAAAGGTGAGCCAGTCGATATTATGTATCTGGATTTTCAATAGGAATTTGACAAAGTACCTCATGAAAGACTCCAGAGGAAATTGGAGAGTCATGGGATAGGAGGTAGTGTCCTATTGTGGATTAAAAACAGGTTAAAAGAGAGAAAACAGAGAGTAGGGTTAAATGGTCAATATTCTCAATGGAGAAGGGTAGTTAGTGGGATTTCCCAGGGGTCTGTGCTGGGACCGCTGCTTTTTAACATATTTATAAATGACCTAGAGATGGGAGTAACTAGTGAAGTAATTAAATTTGCCGATGACACAAAGTTATTCAAAGTCGTTAAATCGCGGGAGGATTGTGAAAAATTACAAGAGGACCTTACGAGACTGGGCGTCTAAATGGCAGATGGTGTTTAATGTGAGCAAGTGCAAAGTGATGCATGTGGGAAAGAGGAACCAAAATTATAGCTATGTAATGGAAGGTTCCACATTAGGAGTCACCAACCAGGAAAGGGATCTAGGTGTCATTGTAGATGATACGTTGAAGCCCTCTACTCAGTGTGCTGCTTCGGCTAAGAAAGCAAATAGAATTTTATTTTATTTATTTGTTGCATTTGTATCCCACATTTCCCCACCTCTTTGCAGGCTCAATGTGGCTTACAATACATCATGAATAGTGGAAATAAGAAGAGAATAGACATTTGGTATTACAGAAGAATTTTGGGTTACATGATAATGATATAACAAGAAAACATTATAAGACAGTTCTGGATACATGTGGGGGATTTCATATGTGTTGATCTTTGTGATATGTCTTGTTGAAGAGATGGGTCTTCAGTAGTTTGTGGAAGCTGGTTAGAATGTTAGGTATTATTAGAAAATGAATGGAAAACAAAAATGAGGACGTTATAATGCCTTTATATCGCACCATGGTGCAACCGCACCTTGAATATTGTGTTCAATTCTGATCACCGCATCTCAAAAAAGATATAATGGAATTAGAAAAGGTACAGAGAAGGGTGACGAAAATGATAAAGGTGATGGGTTGACTTCCCTATGAGGAAAGGCTAAAGAGGCTAGGGCTCTTCAGCTTGGAGAAAAGATGGCTGATGGGAGATATGATAGAGGTCTATAAAATAATGAGTGGAGTGGAACAGGTAGACGTGAATCGCTTGTTTACTGTTTCCAAAAAATTCTAGGACTAGGAGTCACACAATGAAGCTACAATGTAGTAAATTTAAAACATCTAAGTAGGTACCCAGGTGCACTATTAAAAAAAAGAAAAAAATCAAAGTATCCAAGTTTCTTTCTTCAAGATATTAATTGATTTCTTAACAATAGGATCTCACTTTTAATAAGCTTGCAGGCTGAGTTGTACTGGGGATGTTTTCTGTTTAAATTCCAATTAAAACCATTCTGCCATAACTATGTATTATCTGATGTGTAAATCCCACAGTGTATGGGTTAGAAACTTGGAGCTAACGTTCCATTTTCAGTATTTTTTTAGAGCATTATAAGCCAGCTTCCTATTTTCTTTACAGAGATCAATATGATTTATATCCTTTGTTAAATTAAATAAAATCTCATATCACTAGGTAACAGTATTTTGGCAATAATTGTTCTGGAGAGACTCCTATCCCCACGCTTACATTCCACTGAAAGAGAGTAGTATCTTACCCCCCCCCCCCCCCCCGTTTACCAAGCCACGCGCTAATGCTGACACAGCCCGTTCACTTTGAGTGGGCTGTGTTGGCATTGCTGCGCTGCAGCCACTAGCGCAGCTTAGTAAACGGGGAGGGGGGGGGGGGGTTAGTTCACCAAAAGTAAAATTACTTCAAAATAATTGAGCAGAAATGATATAGTTATAGATTTAACTAATATTTCAAGATGCAAGAGTATAACCTTAGTAGTCTCAAAAGCGTGAAAGGCAATTCTATAAATTTGTGTCTACTGTTAAGCAACAAATACCCACGTATGTTACAGAATACTAGCACATATGCGAGTTAGAGGTGCCACTAATTGACACTTACCTGCATATATGCTAGTCATGGTTCTATAAAATGTGTGTATTCAATTTAGTGCATATGTGAAAGGGTGCATTCATGTGGTCAAAGCAGGACAGGCAATGGGCGACAGTACCGGCTATGTGCGTTTACTTACTGAATATTGGTGCTGTCATGAAACGCGTGGAGGGGCATAATCGAACGGGGCGCCCAAGTTTCCCTGAGGGCATCCTCGCAGGACGGCCTCGTGAAGGGGCGGGGAAACCCGTATTATCAAAACAAGATGGGCGTCCATCTTTCGTTTTAATAATACGGTCGGGGACGCCTAAATCTCAACATTTAGGTCGACCTTAGAGATGGTCGTCCTTAGAGATGGTCGTCCCCGGTTTTCAGCGATAATGGAAACTGAGGACACCCATCTCAGAAATAACCGAATCCAAGCCATTTGGTTGTGGGAGGAGCCAGCATTCGTAGTGCACTGGTCCCCCTCACCTGCCAGGACACCAACCGGGCACCCTAGGGGGCACTGCAGTGGACTTCAGAAATTGCTCCCAGGTGCATAGCTCCCTTACCTTGAATGCTGAGCCCCCCAACCCCCCCTAAAACCCACTCCCCACAACTGTACAACACTACCATAGCCCTAAGGGGTGAAGGGGGGCACCTACATGTGGGTACAGTGGGTTTGTGGTGGGTTTTGAAGGGCTCACATTTACCACCATAAGTGTAACAGGTAGGGGAGGATGGGCCTGGGTCTGCCTGCTGAAGTGCACTGCACCCACTAAAACTGCTCCAGGGACCTACATAGTGCTGTCAGGGAGCTGGGTATGACATTTGAGGCTGGCATAGAGGCTGGCAAAAAATATTTTTAAAAGTATTTTTTGAGGGTGGGAGGGGGTTAGTGACCACTGGGGGAGTAAGGGGAGGTCATCCCTGATTCCCTCTGGTAGTCATCTGGTCAGTTCAGGCACCTTTTTCAGGCTTGGAGGGGCATAATTGAATGGTGCCGGCCAAATAGATGGCTGGCCATCTTCGGAGCCGGCTCCGCAAGGGGGCGGAGCCAACCATATTTTCGAAATATGGTTGGGGCCGGCTAAATCGATCACCGGGTTTAGAGGAGATGGCCGGCTTCGTTTTTCAGCCATAATGGAAACCGGGCCCGGCCATCTCAAACTCGACGAAATGCAAGGCATTTGGTCGTGGGAGGAGCCAGCATTTGTAATGCACTGGCCCCCCTCACATGCCAGGACACCAACTGGGCACCCTAGGGGGCACTTCTAGAAATTTAATAAAAAAAGCTCCCAGGTGCATAGCTCCCTTACCTTGGGTACTGAGCCCCCCAGATCCCCGCCAAACCCCACTCCCCCACAACTCTACACCATTACCATAGCCCTTATGAGTGAAGGAGGGCACCTACATGTGGGTACAGTAGGGTTTGGGGGGTTTGGGAGGGCTCAACATTAACCACCACAAGTGTAACAGGTAGTGGGGGGATGGGCCTGGGTCCACCTGCCTGAAGTGCACTGCACCCACTAAATACTGCTCCAGGGACCTGCATACTGCTGTCAGGGAGCTGGGTATGACATTTCAGGCTGGCAAAAAACTTAAAAAAAAATTTTTTTGGGTGGGAGGGGGTTGGTGACCACTGGGGGAGTAAGGGGAGGTCATCCCCGTTTCCCTCTGGTGGTCATCTGGTCAGTTGGGGCACTTTTTTCTGACTTGGACCTAAAAATAAATGGACCAAGTGCAGCTGGCGAAATGCTCGTCTGAGCCGGCCATCTTTTTTCCATTACGGGGTGAAGCCAGCTATCTCGTAACCACGCCCCTGTCCCTCCCCACCCTGCCCGTCCTTCTGTACCATCCCTTGAAGGTTGCTTGGCTCCGCGACGAAAAGCAGTTGGGGCCGACTAAAATCGGCATCGGCTTTCGATTATACCGATTTGGCCGGGATCAGGAGATCGCCGGCCATCTCCCGATTTGTGTCGGAAGATGTCTGACGATCTCTTTCGAAAATAAGCTCATTGGTCGCAAGAAAAAATGGATCAAGTAAAGTCGGCCAAGTGCTCATCAGGGACGCACTTCTTTTTTCCATTATCGGCCGAGGACGCCCATCTGTTAAGCACACCCCAGTCCCACCTTCGCTATGTTTCCGACACGCCCCCGTGAACTTTGGTCATCCCCACGACGGAAAGCAGTTGAGGACGCCCAAAATCGGCTTTCAATTATGCTGATTTGGGCGATCCTGGGAGAAGAACGCCCATCTCCCGATTTGTGCCGAAAGATGGGCGCCCTTCTCTTTTGAAAATAAGCCTGATAGCCACCCACCTGGGGTTACCCTGTGGCCACTTAGAGGGTCTATCCACAGCACAGCTCAGGTTCACCTGCACCTGCCACTTGTACTCTACTCGAGCACCCTCCTCCTACCGACTGGGTCACAACCGCCTTTGGGCGAGTCTGTTGCTCTCAAATTATCCCCAGTGAGTTCTAGGTTATTGGAGTCCACACTCCCAGTGGTCCCACAATTCCCAGAAAGCACTCAAAGACCCAACACACAAGCCAGCAAGGTCAACAAACTGAAAATTGTTTATTATCTTAAAAATTGAACAGTGAAACAGAAAAAGTGCAATCAATAAACAATAACAGGTAACTGAAATATGGATCAATTATAAAACTATCTAAACATTTGTTTACTTTCTAAAAACGTACCTGGGGAGGTCAGGAAATATGCTGCTCACAGATTATCAAATATAACTGATCTCAGGGCCTCAGCAAAGAAATCTGTCTCTCTCTTCTCCCTGGCTAAGACTGGGGAAAAAGTCAGTAAAATCCAAATGAAATTGAGCTCCTGGGCCAATCAGAGCCTAGAACAACAAGTTTTAGAAGTATACTGCTCACAGTACTGTAGATCACTTCCTCACTGAGGGGCCCTTTTACTAATCTGTGCCAAAATTGGCCTGCGCTAGTGTAGGCACGTGTTTTGTACACACGCAGGTCATTTTTTCAGTGAGCCTGGAAAAAAGGAACTTTTTGGCCTGAGACCTTACTGCCATCCATTGACTTAGCAGTAAAGTCTCATGTGCTAACTGGGCAGTAAGTGGCCAGCGCACATGAACTGCCAATTACCACCGGGTAAGCGCCATGCGGTAGAAAATAACTCTAACTCAGAAGCTATCCTGTGGGTGGGAATGTGACAGGCTGAAAAACAACTCCATCGCTCCCGAATTATTCAACCACCATGTCCAAAGGAGTGGAGGAGTGCGTTAGAGGCATATGCTGAAACGGAGGACGTTTACAGCAGAACCTGAATCGGCGGAACCACTCCTAAACACCTCAAGAAAAATCATCTTGGAGTTTTTGGCTTCCGTGGAGGTTACATTGAATACCATCTGGAAGGCGCCTCAGGACCTAACGGCGGTAGTAAATAACTTTGTTTCAGATATGATCTTGGACAATTTGACTGAACCCTCTGAGAGTGAAAAAATTGATATGACAGATGAAGTTCTGTACAAGCAAGAAGTGGTTATGATTTTGAAAATGATAATGCACCAGAAACTTTGAATAATAAGGTGGATGTTTTTGCGGATGATTAATGTCAAGATTATTGTTTTTCCCAGAGTTCCAAGTATGACTCCTAAAGTTTTTCTCAGAAATATTTCCTTAATTGTTACTTTGAAAGGAGTGGAGCCTGTGAAAACTGGGATTGCTTTAATCGGTGGGATTTGAATTAGAGACTTGAGTATATGTATCATTTAAATAATTTCTGGTTTTTAAAAGAGAGAGAATATAATCAGATGTATTATTTCTAACTAAAACCTGGATAATAAATATGTTCTCAATGAAATGAATTGACTATACGCCGTATTTGGTCTTGAGGAAGCCAACCAGATGATCAATGTGGAATAATGAATTAGATGAGTAATATCTGGAGATAATCAGGTTAATACCATGTTTTCCTTTTTCTGTTTATTGTTTAATTGATCTCCTTGTCTTATTTCACTCTCCCTATTTTTCTTCACTTTGTGGTCTAAGAAAGAGAAAGATTGTATATAATCCATATATCTAGTTGGGATTGTTTTCTTCTTATATTGCATTACTGTTTGCAAGTGACCCTTGTAAAATGAAAAATTATAAATAAATGATTTAAAAAAAACCCAAAAAAACCCCAAAAAGCAAGGACAAGCATTTAAGGAGACTTTTTTTTTTTTTTTTAACCTTTGAGAATCTTCTCCTGTGTTGGTTTTGGAAAAGACTTTGATTGTTTGGCTTGTTTGGAAATTTCACTCTGAGTGTGCTCCTTAGCATTAAAAGTGGCTCCTGCTGAACCAGAGCTACATCAAAGTACAGATTCCTTTCGATTCTTCTAGCCTGGAGTCTTCCCTGCAATTCTTGAGGACAGCTTACAAGAGGACATGCCACAACACCTACTAGCAAAGTACGACCCATCATGTCATAGAGTGTACTTTTATGTCAGTCAGTATTTTATGAAGATATTTATGTACATATGCAAACATTACTTTATAAAATTTCATCCTTGAGTCATGTGGATGCTCACAAGAAGGTTATATCTCTCTACTCAAAACTCTAATTATGCACAGTCTTTAAAAAGCAACTATAAGATAATTGTGCCATTAAATTGAAATTCAGTTTTCAAGATTTCAAGCTCAGCTTTAACATACAATGCCACTGATACTAGAAAATAGCTATTTCATTTTGTTTACAATGATATATGTACATTATGTCCTATTTCAACAGAAGCTCATTGAAACAGCACTTTGCTTACTTTGTACTTAAGTGCATGTTTGCAGCTCAGCACCAATTCAAATGGAGAATAAGTGAAAAATTGAAGGCAGCTATTACAATGGGTGACTGTTGAAATGAGAATTTATAGAATGTTATTAATGGCTCTACCATTAAACAAAATAGCTCACTCTATCTCAGCTATATTAGATAATAACATGTAATATATATTGTAAAAATGGAAAATAGTTGTATGTTTAACTGTTACATTATGTTAAAACTACATGCTCAACTATACAATGCAGAAAAGATGGTTTCTCCCTAAATCTCTTGAGTCATATCACTTTTTTAGGTTATTTATTTATTTTGATGCATTAAGGAGGCCATTTTAGAAGTATCTACATGTGGGAATTGCAGGTTTTACACATGTAGATTTGCATACCTGTGTGCATGCAATTTCAGAAAGTCGCTATTTTTATGTATAGATTCCATAGGATGCTGAGACTTCAGGGGATGTGGTTTAGTCATGGTTTGGGCAGGAAATAAATTATACATGTAGTTCTCATTTTACAATAGGAACACATTTATATTTTCAAAAATGTCCACACCAAACATGATATAATATATAGAACCAGGACTCTATCTGTTAATAAAGACTGAGGCTAACAGCAATACTGAAAAAATACTTTTTTTTATAGTTATATATGTTTTTATCTATGCTGATGCTCTATAGTGAAAGAGTGCCCTCAGAAACAACCACTCATTTTAGGCAATATCATTTCTTTTGCCAAAGTGTAATAGCACCTCTTTCATTGGGCCACTTTTGTGCATAAGTGTATATGCTATTACCTCAATCAGTAGTGCTATAATTTAACATCGCGCTATATCAAAAAAACGTGTACTTATCTTAAAAACTTTTTTCAATTGTTCAGTTCAGTCACTCTTTCAGACTGAATAAATGGCTTCCCCTGGAAATGCCCTGGAAAGTCTGGAGGTGCATCTTCGATATGATGTCTAAATCCGATTTTGGACGTTTTGCTGAAAATGTCAAAAATCAAGTGGTGAACCTAGTGATTTTCAAACTAAATTTTTGTTTTGAAAATGGCCGTTTGCTAGATGTTTAGTAGACATTTTGGGCTCAGTATATTTTTCTTTTGTGACCATTAAAAAAAAAAATCCAAGGAAAATCACACAAAAACAAGCCATTGGGACATATGGGGTGTGGGGGGAGGGGGACACAGCATTCTTAGCATACTGGCCACACAGACATCCCAGCAGACTAGTGGGACACCTTAGAGGACACTGCAGTAGACTTTGCAAAAAGGATCTTGGGTACACATCTCACTGTTATCTCCTTATATTGTATGGGGAACCCTCCAAAATCCACTGTACCCAACTATACACTACAATAGCCCTTATTTTAGTTATTTAGATTTGTTCATACCTTTTTCAGTAGTAGCTCAAGGTGAGTTATATTCAGGTATACTGGGTATTTCTCTGTTCCTGGAGAGCTCACAATCTAAGTTTGTACCTGAAGCAATGGAGGGTTAAGCAGTGGCGTACTAAGGGGGGGGGGGGTGCTGGGGGCGGTCCACCCCGGGTGCACGCCACTGGGGGGGGTGCCGTGTGTCTGTCGGCAACTCTCGTTCTCTGCTCCCTCTGGCCCTGGAACAGGTTATTTCCTGTAACGGGGCAGAGGGAGCAAGGAACGAGCGTTGCTGACAGACGCGCACTGCCACCCCCCCCAGCAGGTAAAGATGCACCGGGGGGGGGGGGGATGTTGTTTAGCTGGGGGGAGCTGCCCCTTTCTCGTTCCCTTTCCCGCCCCTTCCATGCCCTCACCTCCCCCCTGTCATCTCTCCTCCCCCTCCCCTCCCCTTACTCTGCAATCCCAAACCCTGGTGGTCTAGAGGTACCTTTTCGGGGCAGGAAAGAGCCCCCTCTTTCCTGCCTGGAGCTGCTAGCTGCCCTGCATCCTCCTGTCTTGTGGTGAGTCCAGCTCTCGGCGTTTCAAAATGGCCGCTGAGAGTTGAAGTCTCGCGAGGCTGCTTCAACTCTCGGTGGCCATTTTGAAATGCCGAGAGCCGGACTCACCACAGGACAGGAGGATGCAGGGCAGCTAGCAGCTCCGGGCAGGAAAGAGGGGGCTCTTTCCTGCCCCGAAGAGGTACCTCTAGACCACCATGGATTGGGATAGCAGAGTAAGGGGAGGGGGGATAGTCGCGTTTCGCTGGGGGGGGGGTCGCGTTGCACCTGGGGGGCACTGCACCCAGGGGGGGGCGCATCGGCGATCCGCCCCGGGTGTCAGCCCCCCTAGGAACGCCACTGGGGTTAAGTGATTTCTCTGCGCATATCCAGCAGATAGCCAAGACCTGTCACTTCTTCCTCTTTAACATCAGCAAAATTCGCCCTTTCCTCTCTGAACACACCACCCATACTCTCGTCCACGCTTTCATTACCTCTATCCTTGACTACTGCAACTTACTCCTCACCGGCCTCCCACTTAGCCACCTATCCCCCCTTCAATCTGTTCAGAACTCTGCTGCACGTCTTATATTCTGCCAGAACCGATATACTCATATCACCCCTCTCCTCAGGTCACTTCACTGGCTTCCAATCAGATACCGCATTCAGTTCAAGCTTCTCCTTCTTACCTACAAATGCACTCAGTCTGCTGCCCCTCACTACCTCTCTACACTCATCTCCCCTTACGTTCCTGCCCGAAACCTCCGTTCACAGGACAAATCCCTCCTCTCATTACCCTTCTCCACCACCGCCAACTCCAGGCTCCGCTCACTCTGCCTCGCCTCACCCTATGCTTGGAACAGCCTTCCCGAGCCCTTACGCCAAGCCCCCTCCCTGCCCATCTTCAAGTCTTTGCTTAAAGCCCACCTCTTTAATGCTGCGTTCGGCACCTAACTCTTACCTCTTAGGAAATCCAGACTGCCCCAATTTGACTGCCCCTATCAGACTGACTGTTCACGTGTCCTTTAGATTGTAAGCTCTTTGAGCAGAGACTGTCCTTCTATGTTAAACTGTACAGCACTGCGTAACCCTAGTAGCGCTTTAGAAATGTTAAGTAGTAGTAGTAGTAGACTTGCCCAAGATCACAAGGAGCAGCAGTGGGATTTGAACTGACCACCTCTGGATGTCAAGATGGGTGCTCTAACCACAAGGCTAATCCTCCACTCCTTATGGCTACAGGTGGCCTTCTATGGGGGTACAGTAGGTTTTTGGTGGGTTTTGGAGGGCTCACGCTTTCCACCACAAGTATAACAGTTAGAGAGTGGGATATGGACCCAGGTCCCCTTCTCTATAGTGCACTGCACCAACCACTAGGCTACTCCAGAGACCTGCTTGCTTCTCTATTGGACTGACCATAACATCTGATGCTGTTATAGAGGCTGATATATACTGTTTCTTTCACATCTTTTTTCTTTCACATCTTTGGGGAGGAGGGAGGGGTCATCAACCACTTGGGGATTAAGAGGGTCATGCCTTAACCCCTCCAGATGTCATCTAGGGCACCTTTTTGTGACTTAGTCATGATTGAAACAGGTCTAGACCTCAAGGTGAGTTGCATTCAGGTACACTGGATATTTCTCTGTTCCAGGAGGGCTCACAATCTAAGTTTGTACCTGAGGCAATGGAGGGTTAAGTGACTTGCCCAAGATCACAAGGAGCAGCAGTGGGATTTGAACTGGCCACCTCTGGATATCAAGAGTGGTGCTCTAACCACTAGGCCACTCCTCCACTCCACTTAAAAAAAAAAAGAAATGGCCACGCAGTAAGTGAACCACTTACTGTGCGGCCATTTCAGGGGGGGAGCACTTACCGCCACCCATTGAGGTGACAGTGAGGACTCCTTCGCTAATCCAGCAGTAACCGGGCAGCACACGGCACTGCCCGATTACCACCAGTTAAATACCGGCACTACAAAAATAGAAAATATTTTTGTAGTGCTGGAAATGGTACGCGCTGGGGGTGGGAAACTACAGCCGGGCTGCTGCTGTTTGGTGCATGGTAAGCCTGTGGTGGGCTTACTGCAGCTCAGTAAAAGGGCCCCTTAATTTCTTAGAAGAGAGAAAAAAAAAGCTGCTCATTAGGTGTCATAAACCACACAAATAAATCTTTTGTAGCAACAGACATCTTCAATGTTCAATAGCAAAGACGTATAATGCTACTTAACAGATATGTGGTTGGGATCCCTTGAAAGAACAATATGTTTCTTTTCAGGACCTGAATCAAATACTCTACGTTCAATATATTCCCTCTGAAAGCCCTGCTCTGGTTTTCAGATGAATTCATTTTCAGCGTATTGAAAGTGTTTTCTGCATCTGCAAGATAATGACTTTATTGATTGCATTAGTGCTTTAGAGGGTTCACTTTGCTTGAAATGTACTTCAACGTTACTGTCATTAAATGTGCTTTAGATTCATTTAATAGAAGCCATTACTGGTCAGCCAGTGTTACGATATACAGCTCGGCCTTTGTGCAAGAGGGAAATGCTTGTTTCTCAAGCACTGATGATGTAAATTGACATATTTCTTTGAGGCTTAAAAAAAAATTGGCATTCATCAGAGGTGACATATTCCTGGCAACCTTGGCACTTCTGAAGTACAGAATCAGTTTTCTCCAAAACTCAGCTCTGTTTTTACTGCATTTTCCTAGTGTTGAGATTTGAATCATGTTTAGAATCCTGTTTTCCAAGGCAAACCGGCAATCAGCATCATGACATTACATTGTAAGATTTATTATCACATGATACTAATTCATGTAATGTTATATTGTGCATGGTCCAAACACTAAGGAAAGGATCAAAACACTCACCAAGACAAAGAAGACCAAAGAATAATAAAAGCAATAATTTGTGGACAATTCTACTACCCAGCTCCAGATTGCTTCCTGAGCTCTGTGATCCTATGTGGTTCTCTTGACTTTTATTTTCCTTTGTTGAATTTTCTAGTCTTTGGGCCAAGACCTATTCAGCACCCTTGGATGCTTTTGTTTTATCTCTACTGTAAATTGCAAAGACCAGGTTCAGAACAGAGGGGAGTAACATGAATTTCAGCTATAATCTGCTCTCCCAATTTCATAGATTACCCCCTCCCCACTGCCTGGATACCTATGTTTATCTGGTGATTTCCTAGCTTCTTCTGGCGATTAGGTAGTATGCAACAGTCGTACTTGAGCAGGGAAAGCAGAATGAGATGCGGATTTGGAGCTGGGATCTACTCCTGAAATGTTTATGTTTATTAAAAACTTGATATATCACTCACCTTTACCAGACTACAGCGGTTTACAACCCAAATCCAAAATCAAATAAAGAAAAAGAAAGGAACTCCATTAAAAAGGACAGACTACTACTACTACTATTTAGCATTTATATAGCGCTATATATAGACAAAAAATAATAATAAAGCAAGCAAATCAATTAATGTGTACAGGAAAGAGGAGAGGAGGGTAGGTAGCAGCGAGACGTTACAAGCGGTTACAAGTCAAAAGCAATGTTAAAGAGGTGGGCTTTCAATCTAGATTTAAAGATGGTCAAGGATGGGGCAAGACGTAGGGGCTCAGGAAGTTTATTCCAGGCGTAGGGTGCAGCGAGACAGAAGGAGCGAAGTCTGGAGTTGGCAGTAGTGGAGAAGGGAACAGTTAAGGATTTATCCATGGAGCGGAGTGCACGGGAAGGAGTGTAGGGAAGGACGAGTGTGGAGAGATACTGGGGAGCAGCAGAGTGAGTACATTTATAGTTTAGTAGAAGAAGTTTAAACAGGATGCGAAAATGGATAGGGAGCCAGTGAAGCGACCTGAGGAGAGGGGTAGTATGAGTAAAGTGACCTAACACACACTCCTAAGATTACATTCAACCGTCCAACTGAGAGAAAAGTTTAGGTTGCTTGGGATGGAATGTTAAAAGCAATGGAAGATTGTTCTTGCTGGGGTAGGGGTTGGGTTGCCTCAGCGACTGTGAAGTCCCACTAAGGAAGAATACTAACAGTGATTTCTGCTGCCTGGTGTAGCAACCTTGACCTTGAAAATTACATCTCTGGAGAAAACTGAACATGCTCTCCCAAGAAAGAGCAGCATCGTGCTACAGCCCCAGGATTAGAAATTAGTACATGATAAAACCCAAATAATTGTCATGGGAGCTCAGGATTCTATCTGGCAAATATGTTTCTGATACGCTGCCAATTTATACTCCTAAGTGATCATTATGCTCTCAACATGAGAGGCATATTCTTCTACCTCATGCCAGATCGTTTCAGTTGGAGTGTGCTTGTTCTCAAGCTTACTCTTATTTCGTGACCTGGTGGCAGAATAATGTTCCTTTCTCTATGAAATTCATTAATGATCTTTTGGGATTTCATAAGGCTGTTAAAACTTATTTGTTTCAATTTAGCTATTTGATGAGTTGTAATGGAAATTATCAGGCAGGAACTATTGTCTAATTTTATTTTAATTTGTTGTATACTGTATCGTTTTATTATATTATGAATGTAATTCTGTAACTTGTTCTGGACCCTGTCGGGAGGATGGACTAAATAAATAAATAAATAACGTAGCTGTAATCAAGGATAACATGATTCTTCTCATCAAGGTAGAATTGCAAGAGAAGAAAAACGTGGCTCCCCAGTTTTCTAAAATCAATATTCTAATGAGTCCTTTAGAAATGTTTTAAAAGTGTCTGTTGGATATATTGACATTTTCTCCTGAATCCTGTATATTGGGGTTACTGTCTCCCAAAGCAGAAATGTCAAGGGTCCCCTATAGAAGGAAATAATGACAGTTAATATCAGCTAGCCTCGATGTATTTGCCTCTTGGAAAATTCTAGAAAAAGAAAACACATGGTAATGATGCTAATAGTCTGAACAAACAACCTAATGGGATACAAAGTACAAATATTTTCTATACCAAAAATAACATAGTTTGCTTAATTATAAAGCTATTCTACATACATTGTTCCTATATAGTGGAGGAGTGGCCTAGTGGTTAGAGTACTGGTCTTGATATCCAGAAGTGGCTGGTTCAAATCCCAGTGCTGCTCCTTGTGATCTTGGGTAAGTCACTTAACCCTCCATTGCCTCAGGTACAAACTTAGATTGTGAGCTCTCCTGGGACAGAGAAATATCCAGTGTACCTGAATGTAACTCACCTTGAACTACTACTGAAAAAGGTGTGAACAAAATCTAAATAAATATTAAATAACTGAAACCTCAAATCTCCAAATAGGGGAATTTGCAACAAATTTACCTCCTCCTATCACAATGGGAGTTAGTTCTTATCATTGGTTCCAAGGAGGAAAAAAAGAACCTGTGTAAAAAAAACAACAACTCCCAATGAATCGGAGAAAACAACTGGTTCCAAAAAAAATATCCTTCTTGTAAACAGGAAATGTGGCCAAGGTACTTGGCAAATCATCACATCCATGGAACTCAGGGCATTCTTTTATGCTTTATGGGGGGTTCCTTCTCTACCTTCAAGGTTTCTCTGGATTTATTCAGGTGGATAATCAAATGGATAATCAAATGGTAGTGTTTTATGTGTGCGAACAAGGAAACACAGGCTCTCTGTGCCTTTCCAAGTTTCCAAGTTTTATTTTTATTTGCTACCCCACCCTTTGGGAGCCTTCAGTGTGGTGCACAGTCTAAGTTACAAAAAATTAAACAGAGAACAAAACAGGACTGGACCACATAGGGAAAGGGGGAGAAATCCATTTGTGATAGTGCAGCAGAAGGGATAGAACAAAGCAGAAGGGAGGCTTGTTCAATCTGGAACTCTCCGGAAGAGGAAGAAACAGTGAAAATGAACCATATGCATCTTTAAATAGATGTTTTTTTTTTTAAACATCTGTCTTGAATTTTATTAATGAGGTTTCCAATCTCAAAGAAGGTGAAAGGTCATTCCATAGATGGGGAGCTTGGACAGAGAAAATAAAATGTGTAATATGTTCGTGCATAAAGACATGGGAACAACAAGTTGATTTTGTTGTGCAGACCTGAGTGACCTAGGAGGGCTTTCCTGAGAAGCAGCCAGAATCTGAGACTCTGTTATAGCCAATGACATACAGATGCAATATACTTAAATATCTAGTCCACAAAGTCAATTTACCTGACTCAGCACAGTGCTTCATCTTCATGAGTGGGCCCTGGATACAAATCTTCTGAGTTCTGTCTTTTAGGACTAGGGAAAGCCCCAGATTGACCTTTCTACTGTTTGATTCTAACCTCCACCATCCCCCCCCCCCCCCAGTCGTACCATGATTCAAATGGTGCCCTACTGGTTTCAACAGAACTATTCTCTCGTCTTGGGAACTGGGAAGTTCTATCTCCTTGCAAGCTCCTCCAATTCCCAGCAGTACTAATTTAACAAGTGGGCTGTCTTCTTCATCCACACCTGGAGTCTCCAGCCTTCACAGTTTGGAAACTGAGCAGTCTGTAATTTTGCTCTCGATGTTTAAGCAAATTCAGGACATCCAGTAGCTGCTCAGAAACCTTCCAACAGATCAATATATCTTTTCAAGGTAAGAGATTTCAATCTGATTCCTAACTAATGCCCACAATGCTATGTTGCTTTACAATCAGCTAAGCTTATATATTATGCTCATCAAATGGAAGATAATTTATTAGATCAAAAGAAACTTTTTGGACTGTTTTGTAAGATGACATCACTAAATTTTAATAGGTATGATTTATAGCTTTGCCCTACTGCTAATTGTTTGGCACATTATTTTTCAGACAAAATGGAAAAGATTAGAATATTTTTCCTTCCGGATCTTGATACAGTTGTTATATTTTCATTAAATCATGTAGGAGGCAGCTGTCCAAGTTTGGTCAGATTTTCCATCCCTTACAGTCTTCAAGAATAAATCTATATTAATAAAATGATCCAAATCCAGCTGCTTGCTGGATAGCTGTCCATCTTATCTTCTGGTAAATAGGCCTAATAAGCTGACTGACTGGCATACTTCTTTTAACGGGTCTTTTCCTATTGTGTTGGTTAGTATCATCTTAACTTCGATTAAAACAAATTTAAAGATGGGTGCTGGTCAACCAGCCACTTATTGACCTGTTGCTAGCATTCCTCTTCTTGAAAAGTTATTAGAAACCTATGTTGCAGAACTGCTTTTAGATTTTTTAAATACAAATTTGATTGTTTACGTTCTTTACAGTTCGGCTATAGGCCGTTTCATTCAACTGAGGCTATTTTGCTGGTTATTAGGAGGTAAAATCATTGTTTGCTCAGGGTAAAGCTGCAATACTACTGCAATTTGATCTTACTGCAGCTTTTGATACAGTGGATCATGATATTCTATTGTATAAGTTCAGCCTGTTAGGTATCACTGTGGCAATGTATTGGAATGGTTCAAGAAGTTTTTGACCCATACACATTAGATGAACAACAAACTTTCATTCAATTGTAGATCTTCTTGTGGAGTCCCACAAGGCTCTCTTTTTTATCCGTCTCTGTTTAATGTCTATATATCTTCATTTTGCCATGTTTTTTTTTGGCTCTCTGTCACAACTGTCAGGAATGGTGAGCCCTTGGACCAAAGCCGGAACTTTGGCAGACAAATTACCTGGGCTGGCACAGGTAGGAATCAGAACAGACTGCACTAGGATAAACTAACAGACTCAACAAGGCAGGACAGAGGTAACTAAACACAATGGACAGCAGAAGAACCGGATCCAGGTGAGGCATGGAAAAGAAGGCAAAGGGCCAGAACTGGAACCCAGACAGGACATGGCAAGACTCAGAACTGGATTAAAACTGGGTCCAGAAAAGGGCAAGACAAGGACTGGATCTGGACAGGACTAGACTGAAAGACACAAGACAAAGCACACCTAGACAGGCAAGACAGGGTAGGAGCTAGGCAACAAGAATAACAGAAGCAAGACAATAAACAAGGCAGGAACAGGATTCAGGATTCTCAAACAGGATTCAAGATTCTCAAACAGGCTTGGCTGGACCAGGATTCTGGAATGGGCTTGGCTTGACTGGATCATGATTCTGGAACAGTCTTGGCTTGACTGGAACAGGATTCTGGAACAGGCTTGGCTTGACTGGAACAGGATTTTGGAACAGACTTGATTTGGCTTGACTGAAACAGGATTCTGGAACAGGCCTGGCTTGACTGGAACGGGATTCTGAAAGGGACTTGGCTTGACAGGGAACAGGAACAGAACTAGCTCAAACACAAAACAGGGGCAGAACCTGGCTCAAACACACAACAGGAACAGAACTTGGCAGAAACAGAGCTCAAGAGCCAGGAAGCAAACATAGCAGGCAAAGGATTCAGCAGACTAAGGGAAGACAAACAAACAAAGAAGCAATGTGCTTACCAGCACCCACAGCTGGAAAGTGAAAAGCCAGGCAGACTGAGAGGCAGCAGACACAGCTGCATAGCAGTGAATTAATCAGGGATGATGCTGGCTTCTACAGACTCTCAGAATAAACAGACAAGAACCACACACACAGGAAACAGAACAGGGAATACAGAAAACAGGAGCAGAGCTTAGCTAAACACAGAGAGTGGCTAAAACACAGAGCTTAACTATAGCAAGAGTCAGAAGCAGGACTAGACTTAAAGCAGGAGCCAAGGGTAGAGTCAAACAGATACAGACACCAAGGGCAGGGTGTGGCTCTATGGCCAGGCTTTCAGGAACAAGGTTCAAAAGTAAACTCACAGAAACAAAGGAAAGCATTGAAACACAAGACTCAGAGAAACACAGAACAGACCTTCAGGAGCAAGACTCTCAGGATCAAAGCCAAGCATGGATATGATCTAAAAAGGTAACACACAGGCAAATTAAGAGACCTCTTGCAAAAGCAAAACATGAGAGTTCCCAGGTGCTTAATAAAGGACTTGCTAATGATGTCACAACTTGGAATGAGGCTTGAATTGCTGGCCCATCGGAGCGAGGCTTGGATTGCAGGCACACTAGGCAGCAGATGCATCAATGCAGGAACAAGGCAGTCCAGAGAAGTCACAGAGCCAGATTACTGGAAAAAGGCGAGTCTCGATGCAGGGGCACAGCCACAAACATGACAGCCAGTTAACAAGTTTCCCACATGTGTAGTTCATGTTTCCTCTGACCTGTCAGCCATGTGAGCATCCCTCTCAAAATCTACCAGGAAATGATCTGGGTCATCTTCTGGGGCCATTTTAGGCAATTCTGGGACAGTTACATTCACATGGGATGCTGGTCTCTGTAGTGTCGGGGTCACCTGGGCCAGAAAGCCCTCTTGCAGCTCTTCTATGTAACACTTGCTACTGAAGATACTGCTGCTGCTCCTGCTTAAAGTGTGCCTACATAAACTGCTGCTGTTGCTGAGTTTGTATAAATTGCTGTTGCTGTCAATGGTCATCCACTAGGGCCTGGAACAGTTTCTCCATATTTTGCTTGCAGCTCTAGTGCACCCTGAGTAAGGAGGAAGAAAAGAAACCCTGCCTGTCCGGCACATGCTACACTCCTTCTGATACCTATCTAGGGCAGGGCAAGTCCCTTTAGCCCAAATTCTGTTTTGGAGACTAAGATTTCTGTCTTATTACACCACCAGAGCCATATGTAGCAGCTTGAGCAAGGGTGGGTCTGGAGCCTTGATAAACAGAAGTACATAGTAATTTAAATGTGAAATAAAACAATTTATTTCTATGCAAAAAATGGGTGACCTGTTCCTTTCACAGGTCAAGAGAAAATAAACACTTTCTGCTTTATCTTCTGCTTTTTCTCCTCTCTCCCTTCTTTGCGTGCTTGATTTCTATCATGCTCTGTGTTTTCTTCTGTTTCCATCTTCTATCCTTACAATATCTTCCCCTTCTTCATACAGTTTCCTCTTCCTTCTGTCCTCAGACTGTCTATCCTTTTTATTTCTGCTGTTTCACTTCCCTCTTCTATATATCTCTCTCCCAGGTTTTTTTTTCTATCTCTTCTCCATATCATATTTCCCAGGAGCAGCAAGGAGTAGGTGCTCTGACCCCCAGAACTGATGGAAGTTGAAGTCTGTGGTCCAGAATGGTGAGGAGTGGGATCCACATTCTCTTCTTAGAAGCAGAGCCCAGAGAGAAACAATTTCTGCTTCTAACTTGTACTTGGTTAGTATGATCCACAACTTCTGCTTGGTGAGTCTCCTGTCCCTGCCCCTAGTGGACATTTTGGAGGGGTTCTTTATTACAGGTGGGAAGAGGAGAAGCATTCATAGCCTCCTGTAGCACTAATTCCTTTCTTGGATTTTCTACCACCTTCATGGTCTTGGTCATTCTGTTACAGATTATATAAATATTGGTTACTATACTGCTTACATACCTTGTCGGCCTGGAGTTGTGAAAAAAGTCTAAGCCAGATGACCCCCCCCCCCCCCCCCACACACACACTAATTTACGACTCTTTTACTCTGACCCTTCTGTTCAGAACTTCTTTTCCACTGAAATAATTTTACCTCTTTAACATTATTCATGCCTTTTGAAGTATTTTAATGTCATTGTTACATCCTCCTGGTTTCAAAAGTTATTTTTTAAGGTATACAATGGAAGCAAAAGGATAGAGTGGCTATACAAGATACTGGGGAATTTCTAATTTGTGCAGCAGGTTCACATTCACAGAACATATGCATGTACACACCATTCTCACATATTTTCCATTTCCTCTGGCATTTAGATACAAGTTGACAGAATGCATGTGTTTGTTAGAACATTCATTATACTATATTTTCTCACAGTGAACCCTGCTTTGACAGTCATTAATTACTTTAAAAGAGAAATAAAACAAGTTCAGAAACCATAAAAAGAAAACCAGCAGGTAATCCATCAGCTTTTCCATATAATAAAGCTATCTTCTGCTCTGTTCAGTATCTGCTCACTTCAGACATTACAAGCATCTGCACCAGAACTGTTGTTGACCAGTTACCATGACAAATGCCATAAACGGCTTCCCAGCATTCCTACCTTTTAATGCAGCATGGTAGATTGGGGATCTTTGTATACTTTTCTGGCTTCAGTCGTAATTTGTTTAAAATTTGGAAAATGCAGCAGATTCCCATGTTATATGGGCTTAATTTATTTACTTATTTACAGTAGGCCCGATGTTCAGTCAGTGACAGGAAGTGGCTTATAAGCCACTCACAGCTCTGGGATGAATTAACTCAGGATATTCAATGCTAGGGCATATCTGGCCTTGAGCATTGAATATCTGCCAATATTCAGTCTAGTGCCCGGTTAATTCGGTGGGTAAAGGGGTCCTTTTACTAAGCTGCAGTAAAAGGGGGTCTGCGCTAGCATCCATGCGTGTTTTTGAGGCATGCTGATCCCTCCTTTACCACAGCAGGTAAAAGGCTATCTTTTTTCTGGAACAGAAATGGATGTGTTGTAAGTGAACCACTTGCCGCGTGGCCATTTCTGGGGGAGCACTTACCGCCACCGATTGAGGTGGTGGTAAGGGCTCCCGCACTAACCTAGCAATAACCGAGCAGCATGCAGCGCTGCCTGATTACCATCGGGTAAGCATCAGTGCTACAAAAATAGAAAATGTTTTATAATGCCGGAAATGGCACGCGCTGGGGGTGCCAACTACCACCAGACTCCTGCACTAGCTCGGCGGTAGTTCCAGATTCACATCAACCCTTTAGTAAAAGGGCTCCAAAGTTAGGATGACATTTTTGCTGTCCTAATTTTATTCACTTACTCAGCTGGATTTCAGTGATATTGAGTCCTCTGGCCTAATGATTAGTGCAGTGGGCTTTGATCCTGGCAACCTGGGTTTAATTCCCACTGCAGTTTCTTGTGACCTTGGGCAAGTCACTTAACCCTCCATTGCCTCAGGTACAAAAACTTAGATTGTGAGCCCTGTAAGAACAGGGAAAGTGCCTGCAAATAATGTGTACAGTGCTGCACACATCTAGTAATGCTATACAAATATTACTAATACTTATCATTTCTATAGCACTACTAGACATATGCAGTGCTGTACACTGGACATAAAGAGACAGTCCCTGCTCGACAAAGCTTACAATCTAATTAGGTCAGACAAACAGGACAAATAAGAGATAAGGGAATTACTAAGGTGGGAATGATAAAACATGTGTACTGAAAAAGTGAGTAAGGGTTAGGAGTTAAAAGCAGCATCAAAAATGTGGGCTTTTAGCCTAGATTTGAAGACAGCCAGAGATGGAGCTTGACATACCGGCTCAGGAAGTCTATTCCAGGCATATGGTCCAGCAAGATAAAAGGAATGGAGTCTGGAGTTAGCAGTGGAAGAGAAGGGTGCAGATAAGAGAGATTTACCCAGTGAACGGAGTTCCCAGGGAGGAGTGTAGGGAGACATAAGAGTGGAGAGGTACTGAGGAGATAAAGAGTGAATGCACTTGTAAGTTAATAACAGGAGTTTGAACAGTATGTGGAAACAGATAGGGAATCAATGAAGTAACTTGAGAAGAGGGCTAATATGAGCATAGTAACACTGGTGGAATATAAGTCATGCAGCAGAATTTTGAACAGCTTGAAGAGGAGAGAGATGGCTAAGCGGGAGACCTGTGAGAGCAAGTTGCAATAGTCTAAGCGAGAGGTGATGAGAGTGTGGATAAGGGTTATTTCTGGTAGTGTGCTCAGAAAGGAAAGGATGAATTTTGGTGATATTATAAAGAAAGAAACAACAAGTTTTAGCAGTCTGTTGAATATGTGCAGAGAAGGAGAGAGAGGAGTCAAAGGTGACCCCAGGGTTACGAGTTGATGAGACAGGGAGAATGAGAATGTTATCCATAGAGATAGGGAATAGGGAAGAGGAGAGGTTGGTTTAGGGGGAAAGCTAAGAAGCTCAGTCTTGATCATGTTTAGTTTCAGATGGTGGTGAGACATCCAGGCAGCAATGTCAGACAGGCAGGATGAAACTGCTGAGATTTCTGGTGTGGCGAGGTAGATCTGGGAGCCATTAGTGTAAAGGTGATACTGAAAACCATGGGATGAGATCAGAGTACCAAGGGAAGAAGTATAGATGGAGAAAAGGAGAGGTCCCAGGACAGATCCCTGAGGTACACCAACTGATAGTGGTATAGAAGTGGAGAAGGATCCACAAGAGTATACACTAAAAGTACGATGGGAAAGATAAGAAGAAAGCCAGGAAAGAACAGAGCCCTGAAATCCAAGTGAGGATAGCGTATCAAGGAGTAGGCAGTGATCAACAGTGTCAAAAGCAGCAGATAGATCGAGGATGATAGAATAGAGACCTTTGGATATGGCCAGGAACAGGTCATTGGAAACTTTAGCAAGCACTGTTTCAGTTGAATGAAGAGGGCGAAAGCCAGACTGAAGTGGATCAAGAATAGCTTGAGATGAAAGAAAGTCAAAACAACGGCGGTGAACAGCACATTCAAGTATCTTGGATAGGAAAGGGAGGAGGGAGATGGGGTGATAGTTGGAAGGATGGGTAGGGTCCAATGAAGGTTTTTTAAGGAGTGGTGAAGGCATCAGGAACAGTCACTGGAAAATGAAAGACTGAGGATATGATAGATAAAAGGGATGACAGTAGGAGAGATAGTGCTAAGTATATGGGTGGGAATAGGATCAGAGGAACAGGTAGTTAGTTTCGAAGAGAAAAGAAAATGTGCAGTTTCTTCGTCAGTGATTTCAGAAAAGGAGGCAGGGTTTGAAGGAGGGTTGAGAGAATGGACTAAGGGAAGGAGAGGTGGTGGTGACTTGGTTGAGAATTCAAGTTTAATTTTGTGAACCTTATCATGAAAGTACTCAGCCAGTGTCTGGGGAGAAAGTGAAGGGGGTGTTGGAGGTGAAGGCACTTTGAGGAGAGAGTTCAGTATGGCAAAGAGACATCGAGGGTTTGAGCCAAGAGAATTTGTCAACTGGATGTAATAGTCCTGTTTGGCAAGTGAAAAAGCAGACTGGAAGGAGGTCAGCAAGAATTTGAAATGTATGAAGTCAGCATAGGCATGGGATTTTAGCCAAAGGCTTTCGGCAGAACAGGCACAGGAACATAGGTAGTGGATTCTAGAGGTCAACCAAGGCTGGGGTTTGGTATGCCTTGCAGAACAGGGAATGGGAGGAGCGAGAGTATCCAGAGCAAAGGAGAGAGTAGTATTATAGGAAGAGACAGCCTCACTGACAGACTTGGATAACATAGTGGTTGAGAAGAGATTTGAAACACTGGAGGACAGAGTAGAAGGGTCAATAGCCTGAAGATTCCTAAATGTATTGGTTAAGATTGGATGGGACTTGGGGTGGGGTGGAGGTGTTTAAATGTGAAAGTTATCAGATGATGGTCAGAAAGGGGAAGAGCTGAGGCACAGAAACTGGAGAGCAAGCAGTTTGAGAGGATAAGATCAAGACAGTGGCCATTCTGGTGAGTGGGGGTGGTGGAGCACAGTTGAAGATTGAAAGAGGATGTTAAAGTGAGAAACTGAGAAGCATAAGAGTCAGAGGGATCATTAGGATGAATGTTAAAATCCCCAAGAATGAGGGAAGGAGATGAAGGTTCAAGAAAGAAGGAAAGCCAGGCGTCAAAGTCAGTGAGAAAGGAAGAAAGGGACTTATCAGGGGGGTCAATAAATGAAGACAATTAGGGCCAAATTCTATAATCGGCGCCTTAAAAATCTGTGCTGAAAAAACCACACAGTTATCGTGATTCTATAAACTATGCCTAAAGTTACACATAGTTTATAGAATACACTCATGACCCGTTCTTGTGACTAAAATTTAGGCTCACCCATTTCAGGCTCCTAACACCAGGCCTAAATATCTGCACCTAAATCAGGCACAGATTGGGTGTATTCCCTAATAGTGCGCATAGTTTTTTGAAACGCCCACAACCCGCCCTTTCCATGCCCATGACCACGCCCCCTTTTAGACTACACGCATTAGAATTTATGCACACCATGTTATCGAATATGCCTAGAAAATTGTGCACGTAAATTCTAATTAAAGAGTGGAGGAGTGGCCTAGTGGTTAGGGTGGTGGACTCTGGTCCTGGGGAACTGAGTTTGATTCCCACTTCAGGCACAGGCAGCTCCTTGTGACTCTGGGCAAGTCACTTAACCCTCCATTACCCCAGGTACAAATAAGTACCTGTATATAATATGTAAGCCGCATTGAGCGTGCCATGAGTGGGAAAGTGCGGGGTACAAATGTAACAAAAAAAAAAAAATTAAAGCCAATTAGTGCTGCTAATGGGTTGTTAAGTACCAACTGTCCGCACTGATTGGCTTGTTAATCATTTAAGTTGTGCACACAGTTTTGCCATGCGGCCACATTAGCACGCACAACTTAAGGCGCCATGTATAGAATTTGGGGCTTAGGCAAACAGTCTAGAAGAACAAAGAGAAATAGTTTCAACAAGTATCAAAAAGTTTCACTGGGTTTGTAATTCATGGTCTCTCTGCATAGTATTCTCTTTGTTGTTCTCATATATGTTTCACACCTCTTGATGAACTGGATGGCTGTAACACCCCTTGCTCCTCTGTAATGTGCCTTTGGTCTCCTTCAGGTTGGTCAGTAGCTTCTCTCCTCTTCATCACATTTAAGCTCTAGATCCTGGGCATAGGCTGAGCCTTGCAATTCACTCATCTCATTCTCTTTTAGTAGGCAAACAGGTCTTCTGCTCCAATCACATTTCACTTTCTTTATCTTTATTTATTTATTTTTGTTACATTTGTACCCCGTGCTTTCCCACTCATGGCAGGCTCAATGCGGCTTACATGGGGCAATGGAGGGTTAAGTGACTTGCCCAGAGTCACAAGGAGCTGCCTGTGCCTGAAATGGGAATCGAACTCAGTTCCTCAGGACCAAAGTCCACCACCCTAACCACTAGGCCACTCCTCCACTTAGCTCTCTTTATTAATGCTTCCTTGAGTTTTCAGCTACAGTGTGTTTTGTTTGAGGGAGGGTGTTTGTTTTATCCTGAGTCGTGAGTTCAATAATAGACACCATCTTGGTTCTGTTTGCTCCTGGTGCTTGAGAGCAAGCAGGGAGGGGAAATCCACCTAGGTGGATGGACAACAAAATCTCACGGGATCAACAAAGTATGCAGAAAAGTGTGAATTGGACCAATAACTCCAGAGACTGGGACAGTTGGATCACATACAAGAGATTTTATTACAGGCTCGACATAGATCTGTGTTTCGGCCACAGGCCTGCTTCAGGAGTCTCAATAATGTGTACAGCTAAGAAAGTAACCTCTCATAGGAGAAAAACGAAATGGTCTTGAAAAAGACCTTGGAAGAGTCTTGCGGTATTACCACACAACAGCGTGACATTTGTCACTGCTAACATAACTGCGTGACACACTGTTATGTGGTAATACCGCAAGACTCTTCCAAGGTCTTTTTCAAGACTTTCGTTTTTCTCCTAAGAGAGGTTACTTTCTTAGCTGTACACATTATTGAGACTCCTGAGGCAGTCTTTGGAGTTATTGGTCCAATTCCCACTTTTCTGCATACTTTATTGCTCCTGATGCTGCCATAGTGGAGGACAAAACATAGCCATGCTGGGCACGAGATTTTAATCTCCTCAAGTGTTGTATTGTTTTAATAAATATTTTCATCTTCAGAACATTTTTTGGCTGGTCTGCTCTTTTACTCCTCCGCCAAAACATATAATTGTACATAATAATCTTTAAATGTTTATTTAAAGTTTAATATGAAATTCTGGTGCCATCTCAATAAAGCAATACAGCTTCCCTCCAGTGCCAACTGCCAAATACATTATGAAGTAATATAAAACCCTGCAAAAAGACCACTTGGAGCTTAAACTAAACCTGCCATACCATAGCAGTACTACAAGTAATCAAACAGCAGTAACCTGCCTGTGAAAAAGCAACACTATTACATCAAAAAATCTAAAATAGCAATACATTTTCTACTGGGAAAACAGAATAAGCAGGTTTGCTACAGATTCCTGCACAGAAATGACAAGCTATCAAAAATCATTCAACTTGGTCACACTTAGAAAATACATTCAGACCCCCGCCAAATATAGAACAAGGGACCGCAAGTTAGAAATAGAAATATGCACACAAAAACTAAACTGTAAATTCCAAGAAGCCAGACTCTGTACGTAGCGCAATATTAGAAAAATAGGAACAAAATGCATTTTCTCTCATAGGGGCTCTTTTAGTAAGCTGTGGTAAGTGCCAGGACATGCTTACCACAGCTTTAAAAGGTTTACCGTTGGGCATGATCAGACGTCCTGCGGTTAGTTTCGAATTGGCAATCACTAACCCCCAAATTCTATATATCTCGCCTTAATTTCCGCACAGAAATCGAAGCATATTCTACAACAATGCGCGTAACTTAATTGGTTAACTAGCTAATCAGCGCTGTGAATTGAATGCTAACAAGCAATTATCAGCACTAATTGGCATTGATTAAAATTTAAGCACACAACTCGCTAAGTGTATTCTGTAACGTGGTGCATGTAAATTCCAAGTCACATAGTTGAAAAGGAGGCGTGGTTATGGGCATAGATTAGGCGGGTTGTGGGTGTTTCTACAATCTATTCACATTATTATAGAATACACCCGCTCTGTGCCTTCTTTGGGCTTGGTGTATTCTATATACCGCTTGGAAACTTAAGCCTATTCTATAAAATTTAGGCATACTTTAGAGAATACACCTAGGCGTATATTTTTACCACATGGATTTTTCAGATGCCATATATGAATCTAATTGTGTGCTAAAATATATTTTAAAAAATTTGTTGGGGGGGGGGGTGTCAGGGGCAGAGAGTAGGCATTTCTGAGCTAATAAGTTACTATATTCGCATTACAACAAGCTGACTGGTTAGCGCAGGATTTCTGTGTGAGGCCTTATCGCCTACAAAGTAGGAGGTAGTGCGGGGCCCTTTTACAACTGGCCTGTGGCAGTGTGGGTGTGTGTTTTTTGGCATGTTCTGAATCCTTATTGTACCGCATCTGGAAAAAAGCGATTTTTTAAAAATGGGCCAGAAAATGAGCGTGTGGCAAAATGAAAAGGACAGTGCATGTCCTTTTTCGGCCTTGAGACCTTACCACCACCCATTGACTTAGCGGTAAGGAGTCATGTGCTACCTGGGCGGTAAGCATGTAGCATGCGCCAACTGCTGTTTACTGCCAGGTAAGCGCCCCGCGGTAGAAAATAGAAAATATTTTCTACTGCATGTTTTTGGTGCATGCCAAATTCAGAATTACTGCCTGGGGCACGTGGTAGCCAGGCAGTAATGCCAATTTGGCATGTGCTGGATGTGTGTAGGCCCTTACTCGCCTTTGTAAAAGGGCCCCTAAGTGCTCTTGTGGTAATTCTTTTTAATGGCCCTTAACAGAAAAAATAGAAAGATTTTATTGTCTTAAAGCAGGATGCATTAACTAGTCTTTGGAACTCATGCATGAACATTTATGAGTATTCGGCCTTAGCACATGGGAAAAACCTGCATAAGGGCATGCTATAGCCATTTTTTACCGCAGCATAGTAAAAGGACTCCATACTGAACACAACACAAAAAAAATCAGAGATACATATTTCCCAAAGATGACATATTCCTATTAATAAATTTGAAATATAATGCATTTTCCACCTTTGTATTTTATTTTTCCAGTCTTGTCGGTCACAGCCCCTCTTTCCTGCTTTTTGCTGTCTGCCTCTGCTAATACTGTTTCTCGAGTCTGCAGTCCAGTTTTCCATTCCTACCTTACATCAATCTCTGACATTGATCTTGCCATTTATGGGGCAAGTTATCAAAATGGACTGCGACTGAGACTGGTTATTTTACCCAGTGTGTTTCTTCTAGCAAAAAAGGTGCCGGTACTCAAATGTCAGACCACCCTTCATGGATGAGGTGATCACTGAGGGTCTCACCCCACAATAGCTAGGACCCCTGCAACCAGTCACAGAATCTATGACAAGGCAGAATTGGTGTGTAGAGCCTGAGCTCTTTCATTAAAACTTGGGGACCATGGGCCAATTTCAGCACACAATGGAAAAGGTGCCGGTACTCAGTACCTCCCAAGTACCCCCTCAAAAAAAGCCCTGATTTTACCACAAGTCATACTATTTTATAACAGGGCCCTGTTTTATGCAATGAGTGACAACTCATGGTAAAGTAACCCGTCTTAACAGTAGCCCATGTTGATAACTTCTCCCCCCCCCCCCCAGTGGCGTACCCAGAAGTCAATTTTTGGGTGGGCCAACAGGTTGGATGGGTGGGCACTAGACAGTGGTGTGCTGGTAAATGTTTAACAACTGGCTCTCTCCCCAGTCCACCTCTGCGCCCCCCCCCCCCCCCGGTCCACCTGTGCACCTCCCCTCAAAATAGCAGAGCTGGCTATAGCCGGGGAGAGAGCCTGGGGGTGGGGGAGGCAATGCATTACTCTCTCCAGGAAAAAAAACATTAAATGATCCCAGGTTCCAATCTCATTCATGTTTAATGTGGGATAAAATGCCATAAATAAGTAAATAAATAAATATAAACTTTTAATGTTGAGCACCTGATTCTCAAAGTGGACATGTTCCAATCATTATAATGAAAATAAAATTATTTTTTTTTCTACCTTTGCTGTCTGGTGACTTTGTTTTTCTGATCATACTGGTCCAGTATCTGATTCTGCTGCTATCTGTCCTCTTTACTCCGTTTCCAGGGCTTCCTTTCCATTTATTTCTTTACTTTCCGCCTTTCTTCTTCATTTCTTGCTCTGGGTCCTCCGCAGACTTGACTGTCCAGTGGATCCAGCTTCTGCCTATTTTCTTCATCCATGTGCAATTTTCTCCTCTCTTCCTTTTCCCTCATCTCATCTCCTTCCTCACTCTTCCCTCCCCTCCATCCATGTCCAGCATTCCTTCTCTCTCCCTTCCCTCTCCTCCATCCATATCCAGCAGCCTCCTCTCTCCTGCCCTTCCCTCCATCCATCCATGTCCAGCAACCCTCCTCTGCCCCTTGCCCTCCCCTCTATCCACCCATGTCCAGCAACCTTCATCTCTCCTCTTCCCTCCCCTCCATCCACCCATGTCCAGCAACTCTCCTCTCCCCTCCATCCATCCCCAGCAATTCTCTTCTCTCCCCTACCCCTATCCATCCATCCCCAGCAATTCTGTTCTTGCCCCTGTTCCCTCCATCCATTCCCAGCAATTCTCCTCTCCCCTGCCCCCCACCTCCCTCCATCCATCCATCCATCCCCAGCAATTCTCTTCTCTCCCCTGCCCCTATCCATCCATCCCCAGCAATTCTGTTCTTGCCCCTGTTCCCTCCATCCATTCCCAGCAATTCTCCTCTCCCCTGCCCCCCACCTCCATCCATCCCCAGCAATTCTCCTCTCTCCCCTACCCCCCCCACCTCCATCCATCCCCAGCAATTCTCCTCTCTCCCCTACCCCCACCTCCATCCATCCATCATCCCCAGCAATTCTCCTCTCTCCCCTGACCCCCACTCCATCCATCCATCCCCAGCAATTCTCCTCTCTCCCCTGCCCCCCACTCCATCTATCCATCCCCAGCAATTCTCCTCTCTCCCCTGCCCCACCTCCATCCATCCATCGCCAGCAATTCTCCTCTCTCCCCTGACCCCCACCTCCATCCATCCATCCATCCATCGCCAGCAATTCTCCTCTCTCCCCTGACCCCCACCTCCATCCATCCATCCATCCTCAGAAATTCTCCTCTCTCCCTTGCCCCCCACCTCCATCCATCATCCCCAGCAATTCTCCTCTCTCCCCTGCCCCCCACTCCATCCATCCATCCCCAGCAATTCTCCTCTCTCCCCTGCCCCCAACTCCATCCATCCATCCCCAGCAATTCTCCTCTCTCCCCTGCCCCCACCTCCATCCATCCATCCATCGCCAGCAATTCTCCTCTCTCCCCTGACCCCCACCTCCATCCATCCATCCATCATCCCCAGCAATTCTCCTCTCTCCCCTGACCCCCACCTCCATCCATCCTCAGAAATTCTCCTCTCTCCCTTGCCCCCCACCTCCATCCATCATCCCCAGCAATTCTCCTCTCTCCCTTGCCCCCCACCTCCATCCATCCATCCCCAGCAATTCTCCTCTCTCCCCTGACCCCCACCTCCATCCATCCATCCATCATCTCCAGCAATTCTCCTCTCTCCCCTGACCCCCACCTCCATCCCGTGACTCTCCTCTCGCCCATCCATGTGTCCAGCGATTCTCCTTCACCCCCATGCATCCTTCCCTCCCATTCCACCTGCCCGCCCTCTCTCTGATGGCAGCGCTTCCCAGACGCTGCCTACCGCCGCCACGATCTACCTCCGAGTCCTCCCTCTGTCTCACTCTCAACAGCAGCGGTAGCGATTCAAACATGCTGCCTCCTGCTTCTAACCCGGAAGCGTCTACTCTGCAGAGGAGACACTTCCGGGTTAGGAGCAGGAGGCAGCGTGTTTGAATCGCTACCGCTGCTGTTGAGAGTGAGACAGAGGGAGGACTCAGAGGTAGATCGTGGCGGCGGTAGGCAGCGTCTGGAAAGCGCTGCCGTCAGAGAGGAGGCAGTTGCAGGATCAGTGCTGCCTGCTCCCTCCGCTCCACTGCTGGGTGGGCCTGAACCCAAACTGGGTGGGCCTAGGCCCATCCAGGCCCACCCGTGGCTACGCCCCTGCCCCCCCCCCTTAGCTCTTTCCACCATTTCTTTCTTTTTCTTACTCTTTATTCACTAAGGGACCCTTTTAAAAGCAGCAGTAGAGCTAACACGCAGGTAGCACATGCCAAATTGGCATTACTGCCGGGGTGGCACGGGCACCTGGTGATAATTCCAAAGTTGATACACACTGTTTTCTGTGGTAGAAAATAGTTTTTTATTTTCTATCATGGGGGGCATTCCCAGTGGTAATCAGCAGGGAGCCAGCGCGTGCTGCATGATTACAGTGCAAGTAGCATGTGAGCCCTTAGCTAGGTCAATATCTGGTGGTAAGGACTCAGGCAGTAAATAGCCACGCGGTAACTTTCATTTTAGTGTATGGCCATTTACTGCCCAGCGACCACCAAAAACACGCGCCCACACTACCTCAGTCCACTTTTTACCACATCTTAGTAAAAAGGACCCCTCAAATTTTACTCATTCTTCTCACCCTCCAGCCCTCAGTCTCCTCCTTTTTAATTTTCATCTATTTACTAGCTTCCCATCTACTTCTCCCATGTTCTTCCTAGCTAATCTCCCCACTTTTTCCTTCTCCCTAGTCCTCATTTCTCACTCTGTTCTCAACATCTTAGTCCAACTCCCCACTTCCACCCTTTGTACTCAACCCCTCCCTAGCCCTCATCTACTTTCCTCTGCCTCTCATCCCCTCGTCAGCCCCAGCTACAGTCTTGATATACTCACTTTATATAACTGGATTTCTGAAAAAAGAATTATGGTCCATTTTACCAAGAACATTGAGAATGGAATTCAGACATCTAAATTAGAACTTGCTGGCATAGCAGGCATGGATGTCCTTCTCACAGAAACATCCAGGCATGGACATCCTTCTCACAAACATCCACATTTTGGACATCCTCAACTGCCATAGCAAAGGACGTCTTCAACTGCCGTCGCAGGGACAGATTCATATCAAAGGACATCCTCAACTTGCTGAATATTCACTTCTGGTGGAATATGGTCCTACAACATCAGAAGTTTGAGTTCGCCATGGCTGAGAAACGTCGGATGATAGTATCTACGAAAAAAATTTGGTCTACTTTGGAAACCTACCTTCAAACTGTTCAGACCACATCTTAAGCCAACACAAAGGACTTATTTGTCAAACACCTGGACGCTTTCCCCTCATTTTTTCTTTTCCTTTCTCTTTTTTCCTCCCTCAATTACTGTGTATATAGCTTCTAATGTTATTCCATCATTGTTTCCTTGTTATTGTATACTTGGAAATTAATAAAATATTTTGACAAAAAAAAAGAACTTGCTGAGTTCTGACAGATTAGATGTTCATTTGATTAAATGGGTGCAACTCATACAGAATGCGATGGCACGGCTGATATATTCAGTTCACAAATTTGATTTGATTACCACATTTTTTATGCAGTTACATTGGCTCCCGGTACAGCCCAGCGTACAATTTAAGCTTTGCACCATTATTTTTAAAATTATGAATGGTGATGCTCCATCTTACCTAAGTGATTGGATTACTTCTCTTCATAATGACCCTGTTTATACGACTCATAATCAGATGTTGTTAGTCACACTTTCCACCAGTGAGGCAGATTAAACTGCGGCGAATGTTTGATTCTTCGCTTTACTGTCAGGCAGTTTTAGTATGGAAGTCACTGCCTTTTCAGATTCATGGGCTTATAAACTATTTGGTATTTAGAAAGACTTTAAAAACTCTGTTGTGTAACAAATTTGTATTATTTAAGAACTAGATTGGGTCGGGTACTGAGATAGTAATTCCTGCGTTATCGGTTTATCTATGGGCCCTTTTACTAAACCGCAGTAAAAAGTGGTCTGCGGCAGTATGAGTGCATCTTTTGGGCATGCGCCGGGCCAGTTTTTGCCACGTACTGGAAAAAGGTCCTTTTTTAAAAGGCTGGACAATGGATGTGTGGCAAAATAAAAACCAACGTGTGTCCATTTTTGGCCTGAGACATTACCGCCACCCATTGACTTAGTGGTAAGGTCTCACATGCTACCCGGGCGGTAGGCATCCAGCATGCACTCACTGCCATTTATCACTGGGTAAACGCCACACGGTAGAAAATAGAAAATGTTTTCTACCACGTGTTTTTGACATGCACCAAATTCAGAATTACTGCCTGGGACACACAGTAACCAGGCGGTAATGCTGATTTGGCATGTGCTGGATGCACATAGGGCCTTACGCGCCTTTGTAAAAGGGCCCCTCAGTTCTTTCATGAATGTTATAATCCACATAGAACTGTTTTGGTGTTTGCAGAATAGAAGTCTTCTATAATGCAACACAACACAAATAACACATATAACACATGTAGGGGGAGATTCTATAAATGGCACCTAAAAAAAAAATCAGGAATGGCACCTGGCTGGTTAAATGGTACTTAGCGGGCTATCCGACGATATTCAATGGGAGATAGCTGGCTGTCGCCCACTGAATATTGCCGGTTAGCGGCTAGCAGACAGCTGGTCATGTCATGCAATATAACCGTCTATCTGCCAATTTTCAGCATGGGTTGGCAGCTATGTTTGGCCACGCGTATACCTGGTATATCTTTGTCCGGTTTGAACTTGACTGGTTGGTGCCAAATATTGTCTGGGCCGGGTAAGTTCAAGCTGTCCAAAAATAAACCAGGTATTCAACACCTGCCACTGGAAATGGCACAGCATTGAATATCTGGCAACATCAAGGATCGCAGGAGTTAGCTGGTCTAATGCCTGTGGTCTGAATATCAGCCCCATATTTTAACCTGCATTTTTATAGGATATTTATGTGATGATCGTGATTGTTGAGTCTTGGGGGGGGGGGGGGGGGTAGGCTAGGGGCCTGAAAGTTAATTGATGGGAGGGTGTAAAGGTTCACCCAGGACCCCTACTAGTTTTTCACCAGTACTGCATTGAATGGGTTTAAACCCGACAAGGACATTTTTGTTTCACCCAAAGACCCCCCCAAATCACCCACCACCACCACCAAGCTCCCTTGAAACCTGTGCATGTGTAAATAGCAGCTCTCTGAAATCACCATTTCATCCTGGAGGTACTACTAAAATACCCCCCCATATTTTGTCTAGAATAAATGCTGATACCAAAATGTATTTTCACAGTATGTGAGCCCTTCTAGAACACTGCGGTAAAGCTACCACGGCATTATCGTGCGCCAATCTGGCACTACCTTGGCCTAATATGAGAGCTGGCCTCCAGCGCACCATTTCCGGCACACCCAGAAAAAACAATTTTCCGCCAGGTTAGCGTGGGAGCCCTTATCATCTCCTAAATAGGTGATGGTAAGGGCTCTCCCTGAAAATGACCATATGGCAAGTGTTTACCTTCTGCATAGCCATTTCCTTTTATTGGCTTTTTACCCCCGGAGGTAAAAGGGGCCTCAGCGAGTGGCAAATCTACGTATCAACGCTACCGCAGGGTCCCTTTTACCACAGCTTGGTAAAAGGAGCCCTTGATCATCTCAAGAAAAGAAGAGAAAATATCTGGAGTTTTCATGGGAAGAAGTTACTTCAACATAGTTACATAGTAATGTGGAGGGGCATAATTGAACAGGGACAACCATCTCTAAGGGCGCCCATCTGTAAGGATGTCCCGGTGAAGGGGCAGGGAAACCCGTATTATCGAAACAAGATGGGCGTCCATCTTTCATTTTGATAATACTGTCGGGGACGCCCAAATCTCAACATTTAGGTAGACCTTAGAGATGGTCATCCCCAGTTTTCGGCAATAATGGAAACCGAGGATGCCCATGACACCAACCGGGCACCCTAGGGGGCACTGCAGTGGACTAACTGATGCACTAACTGAATGGGAAAAGGCATGCAGTGGTCACTAACCACCTCCCACCGTGAAAAAAAGAACTTTTGTCTTTTTTTATAGAGTATGGGTGAAGAATGTCCTTTGCTATGCCTCTGCAACGGCAGTTGAGGATGCCCTTTGCTATTTATTTATTTAGATTTTGCTCACACCTTTTTCAGTAGTAGCTCAAGGTGAGTTGCATTCAGGTACACTGGATATTTCTATGCCTCTGTCCCAGCCACAGCAGTTGAGGATATCCTTTGATATGCCTCTGTGATGGCAGTTGAAGACATCCTTTGCTATGGCAGCTGAGGATTTTGGATGTTTGTGAGAAAGATGTCCATGCCTGGTCTGGATGTTTCTGTGAAGACATCCATGCCTGCTATGCCTCTGACACCCCCTTTATTTATTTGGATTTTGGATCACAAGTAGCAACAGTGGGATTTGAACTGGCCACCTCTGGATTGCAAGACCAGTGTTCTAACCACTAGGCCACTCCTCTCCACTCCCTTGAAATTTGGCCATCCCTGTGGGTGGGTGGGGGGGGGGGGGCAGTTGAGGACGTCCAAAATGTTTGAAAGAAGGATATCCATGCCCTCGTTATGCCTCCACTGACACACACATACTTCCCCCCCAGGGACCTGCATACTGCCCTCCCCACAGGAATGGCCAAATTTCAAGGCAGTAGAGTGGAGTGGAGGAGTGGCCTAGTGATTAGAGCACTGGTTTTGCAATCCAGAGGTGGCTAGTTCAAATCCCACTACTGCTACTTGTGATCAAAAATCCAAATAAATAAAGGGGGTGTCAGAGGCATAGCAGGCATGGACATCCTTCTGACTGAAACACCCAGGCATGGACATCCTTCTCATAAACATCCACATTTTGGATGTAGACTGCCATTGCAGCAGGGACACAGGCATAGCCAAGCAGGTCCTTCACCCATACTCTAAAAAAAAAAAGACTAAAGTTTTTTTTTTTCAGGGTGGGAGGTGGCTAGTGACCACTGGGGGAGTCAAGGGAGGTCATCCTCGATTCCCTCCAGTGGTCATCTGGTCATTTAGGGCACCTTTTTGTGGCTTGATCGTAAAAAAAAGGACCAAGTAAAGTCGGCCAAGTGTTCGTCAGGGACGCCCTTCTTTTTTCCATTATCGCTTGAGGATGCCTCTCTGTTAGGCACGCCCAAGTCCCACCTTCGCTACATCTCCGACACACTCCCAGGAACTTTGGTCATCCCCGCAATGGGAAACAGTTGGGGACGCCCAAAATCGGCTTTCGATTTGGGCGACTCTGAGAGAAGGACAGCCATCTCCCGATTTGTGTCAGAAGATGGGCGTCCTTCCCTTTCGAAAATAAGCTAGATAGTAACTTAGTAGATGATGGCAGAAAAATACCTGCACGGTCCATCCAGTCTGCCCAACAAGATAAACTCATATGTGCTACTTTTTGTGTATACCTTACCTTGATTTGTATCTGCCATTTTCAGGGCATAGACCGCAGACGTCTGCCTAGCACTAGCTCCGCCTCCCAACCACCAGCCCCGCCTCCCACCACCGGCTCTGCCACCCAATCTCAGCTAAGCTTCTGAGGATCCATTCCTTCTGAACAGGATTCCTTTTTGTTTATCCCATGCATTTTTGAATTCCGTTACTGTTTTCATCTCCACCACCTCCCACGGGAGGGCATTCCAAGTATCCACCACTCTCTCCGTGAAAAATACTTCCTTACATTTTTCTTGAGTCTGCCCTCCTTCAATCTCATTTCATGTCCTCTAGTTCTACTGCCTTCCCATCTCCGGAAAAGGTTCATTTGCGGATTAATACCTTTCAAATATTTGAACGTCTGTATCATATCACCCCTGTTTCTCCTTTCCTCCAGGTCAGCAAGTCTCTCCTCATAAGTCTTGTAACGCAAATCCAATGCAATAAAAGGACAGCTGGAGCATTAATAAGGAATAATCTTCAGTTTGTGGTCCTACCTGAAACGTGAAGGAGGACAAACTTATTTCTGTTTTCAATATATAACACATCTACAAAACAGGTGAAAATAAAAGAACAGTCTCAAACGTGGCCAAGGCTTCCTGAGAACTAGCAGTATGGAGCATATCACAATTAGGACAGTAAAAGTGGAAACACAGTAGAAAGTTTATCTTGAGACACTTTGTCCTGTGAGCTATAAACTCTGCTGGATGTGCAGCACAAGGATGAGGGGGGTTTCATTTGTTGAGGGATTATTCTAGGAATTGTCCTTTTTGTTTGCCTGTAGGTTTCTTCCTAATTGATAATATCTGCTGTTTTATTTTGCCATTTGGATTTACCACAGATACCAATTTTCACAGGTTGGGTATATGAACAAAGAGGACTTCAGAAAAGGGAAAGAAATGACAGCAGCGACAATCTTTTTAAATTGGAGTTTGCTTGAAAGTGGGCACTCCTCAGACAAGCTGAGCATACTTTAATGTACCATAAATTACAAATAAGAACTGATCACAAGCTGCTTTGAAATTTGCAGACTGCCAATGCACAAGCTGGAGAGCAAAGGTGGATTGCTCAAATAGCTGTATTTCATTTTGAGATATAATATAAACGCAGAGATTGAATAGGAATGTGGATTTTCTTTCATGCTCACCAGCTGGGGACAAATCAGAGAAGGAAGTGAGTATCTATAGAGGCAGGAGCTATGCGTAATTATCTGTGGCCGAAAGAAAAGCAACATCAGATAATGCCAGGCATACAGTACCCTTAGGGCCCCATTTACTAAGGTGTACTAGCATTTTTAGCACGTGCTAAAATTAGTACGCGCTAAACGCTAGAGTCACCCATATGTTACTATGGGCCCTGTTTACTAAGGTGTGCTAGCATGTACTGTATACCCTTCATAGCCCAAGTTAAGGGATATAGCAAAGGGCCTGATAGTCACAAGAGGACAAGCCCAGTGCCATTATTTTGGTCAAGTTGATCTTAAAGCATGAGACCTGACTATACTGGTCAATCTCTTGAAAAAAGGCTGGCAGGGAACCCATAGGATTGTCAATGTCAAGAGGACATTGTCCACAAAAAGGGCCACTTTAGATTCCGATGTCCCCAGAACCATACCCTGAATCTGCTGATTTCCTCATATTTCAGCTGCCAACGGTTCCATAACAAGGGCAAAAAGTAAAGGCGAGAGCGGATAACCCTGATGGGTACCCCACTCAATATCAAACATTATGGAATTGCCTCCATTCACATGAACACACGCCCTGGATTTGCATAAAGCTCTCTAATCCAGCCAATAAAATAATGTCTAAAGCCAAATGTCTCCAGGGTTCGGATCAAGAAGGCCCAATGAACCCGACCAAGCGCCTTTTCAGTGTCAATCCCTAGCAAATAATAAGGCTCCCCTTGAGACTTGGCCAAGTACATCAAATCAATTGTGTGTCGGATGTTGTCAGAAGCCTGTCTCTTCAGAACAAAGCCAACCTGATCTGGATGGATCAGATACGGCAGCACATCTACCAGCCTCGAAGTTTCGCCATGATTTTAACATCCGTGTTCAGTACAAAAATAGAATGATACGAGGAACAAGATGTCGCATCTTTGTAGGGCTTAGGAATGACTGCTATCCAGGCATCCTTCATGGTCAGCAGCAGGGATCCACAAAAGCGAACAGAATTTAAAACCTCAGATAGCAAAGGAGCCAACTGAGTAGCAAAGGTTTTGTAAAATTCACTAGTAAAGCTGTCAAGTCCAGGGAACTTAGCAAACGGCAGAGATCTAATAGCCTTAATGACCTCCTGGGCGGTGATAGCTGCCTCCAACATAGCTATTTGTGCTGGTGCCAAGGCTGGGAGATCAACCCCCTTCAAGTAAGTCTATATATCATGCTTTTGGATAGAACAATCTCCAGAGTAAAGGGCCTTATAAAGTTCACAAAACTGCTCTTGAATAACTGAGGAGTCTTTGAGTAAAGCACCAGAGTGAGCTTGCTACCTGAAGACAGTCCTCTCGGTCTGCAATTTATCAAGTTTAATAGCCAGTTGCCCACTTATTTTATTACGCTTTTCATAGATAGTAAGCTTCAGTTTCGCATTAAGGGAATCAAGTTCATTAGAAAGCAGGGTATTGGGTGGCCTACAAGGCCCTATAGATCTTAGGAGAGCCTGTAAGCTTATGTTGAGTTTCCTAATCCTTTATTTTGGACCTCCACTTCAAAATATCTGCTTCCTTTTGATATTTCAATTAGCTAGAATGCTTCATAAAGAAGCCCCACATGACTGCTTTCAGTGCATTCCAAATGATAGCAATAGAGGGGTCAGAGTTCAGATTGAGGTCTAAATGGTCTGTGAAAACTTTTAAGTATGTCTGACAAGTCATCTCATCCTTAAGCAGGGAGTTGTTAAAAATCCAATGCCTATCCCAATGCTCTTTACAAAGATTGGAAAAGGTAAGAAAACAGGGAGAATGGTCAGAAAAAGTAATACTCCCTACATCTACAGCAAGTAGTTAATCTCCAAGTTACCTGTCCAAAAAAAGAAAATCAATTCAGGAGTAAAAATCATGGACTGAGGAATAATAAGAATAATACCAAGATGAAGGAAAGCAGTCATGCCAAGAATCAAATAAACCCAAGTCCTCCAGAAAACTTTTAAGGCCATTGGCATTATTACAGTCATCTGCAGAGACAGGGCCCGTATGATCTAAGTTAGGATCTAAGGAGGCATTGAGTTTCCCCCCCATTAGCCCTTTAATATGATGCATAACTGACTTTATAAAGGAGACCTGACTCATGTTGGGAGCACAGACAGAACCAAGTGTAAATTCCTGGCCATACAATGTCACTCGTGCAATGACATAGCGTCCTGCAGAGTCACTTTTCACTTGATGCAATTGCAAAACTAAAGTGTTTAATTTTGCAATTTGTGGAAAAAGAGGGCAACTCCACGTTTTTTGGAATTAGTAACATCGGAAGCAAAAACCATTTTGGAATACTGTGGATAACAAAGCAAATGCTCTTTATTCTGCTTAAAGAGGGTTTCCTGTAATATCACAATATGTGGAACCAGCATGGTCAGGTCCTGAAAAAGCAATTGCTGCTTTCGTGAAACGTTAAAGCGCTTTATGTTCAGAGTCAATATAACCAGTTTAGAAGTCATAATATTTTTCTATAAACAATCCCAAACAAAATATTGGCATATATAAAGACTTTAACCTTGTCAGAAAATGATGGTGTAGAGATAAATGCCCAAATTCAATTCATCCTCCCCACAAGTATCCCTGTTTAGCCCGATACACCAAGGTCAAGGTTATCAGGCTAATATCCTGATGGGGCCAGAGACCCATCAGCCCCCACCCAGACCCCCCCATCCACCCAGAACAAGCACTCAACAGTTCTATGAACCCTCCAATGACCAAACAGGTAGGTTTAGTATAAAAAAAAGTTAAAAAAATTCTCCCTGAGAGTACAGCTATCACATGAATAGATACTGGTCTCAGAATGTGATAAAGTCACATCCAGGATAGTTGGGTTAAGGCAGTGTCAGTTTGAAATACAAGTCCCAGAAGGCATTGCAGGCAAGGAGCCAGGGGGTGAGATGAAGAACCCGGACTGGACTCCTAGCTGCAATAGGGGAAGACAAGGGTGTAAGCTGGCAGGATGTGTAGATTGGCTGCCACTAGGGGGAAAGAGATAGGAAACCCTGTGTGCAGGAGCTCATCATTAGTCTAATGCTCAACTCAGCTGGTTTGGGTGTGGTGGAAGCTAATGGAAGGGGAATGATTGGTTGTGAGAGGAGAAGCCAGGGATTGATTAGGCAGGGAGAAGAAACCTCAAGGGAATGGGAGCTTGAGAGCACTGAGGAGAGCAGCACCTGAAGGTTTGCAAATCTACATTGTTTGGAATTTATTTTGGTTTAAACCCTGCTTAAAAAGAGAAGCCTGCTTTCTTTTGTGGGACCTGTTTGCTTTGGGAGAAACCTTGACTGTTGGAAAGTTTGCTGGGGAGAATTACAAACCCGTTTCCCAAACTGAAACCTGATTATTTGAGAAACTCTGTTGAATTTGAAAGGCTTGTTTATGAAGGGGGGGGGGGAATCCTGCTTGGGGGGCAGGTACTGTTTGTTTGCTACTGATTTTGACAACAAGGAGGGATTTCAAAAGGACTATTGCCTCACCCTCAGGGAAGGGGGCACAGACTTTGTGTTTATTGGGCTGATGTACTAAGCAAGGCAGAACAGCCCTGCCTGAGAAGCCCTAACCCAGGGCTCTGGAATGAAGTTTTGGTCATTAACCTGAAAAATAAAGGAATGTTTTGAAGTATCCCCTGGTGGCAGTTTGTGAAGATCTGGCTAGTTGCGGGAGGTGGCTTCCTCCCCCATACTGGAGCAGCGGGCCCGTTTACAAAAAGAGTAGAACAGCAGTTTAGAATGGTTCCTTAGCCACACTTAAATGCTGCTTCTTGGCTTTACTAAAGTCCTGTTGCCACTGTTTCATCTTGTCTCTCACTACTGGATCCACAGTGGTAGTGGGTACATCCGCTGTCATCAAACCAGTCTCTCAATATTTTCCATGCTGCAGATGGCGTCCTCTATGTTATTTCCAAGCAAATGGCAAAAGAAAAAGCCCAGTGATATTTCAAATTGTTAGCTATAAGGGCCTCCAAAATGGGCTTCATTGCCTTGTGCTGCTGTAGAGTATACACACAGACATCCTGAAACACCGACACAGGCTTTTGCCTAGCAAGTAGGAGAACGTGTTCCCTATCAGGAAACTTGGAAAACTGTACTATACTGCCCCTCGGTTTGTTACTCCCAGGGCCCGAAATACGATCTCGGTATAAGGAACCACTGAGTCAGACTCACTGTACAGAAGCTGAGTGCACAGCTCTCGTACCATATGAGGAACATCCTCCTGATCCACAGCTTTAGGTACGCCTTGAAAACAAGAGGTTTTTCATCCTTCTGCCATTTTCTTGAAGTTCAAAGGCAAAACTGTCTCCATGCTCGCACATGTGCTGAATGGAGTCGGCCTGCTCATCCACTCGCGACTCAAGGTCTTCCATGTGAGCTTCTATCTCTTTCATGTCGCTATGCAAGGTCTCAATGCAGTCCAAGATGTCACTTTTCATTGTGTTCAAGTCTTTTCGCAGTTCTACAAAGTAGCACTTAAAACCATGGTCGCGTGAAGCCTGTAGGCTGACCCAGAGCAGGCGGAGTTGGAGTCTGAGGCTGATTCTGGCAAAGGAGAGGCATGACACAATGCAGCCTTCGTAGCCCGATAAGTCACCTTCCCACTATCCTTTGTCTCGCTCAATTTGGATTTCTGAGACATCTCGAAGGAGTACAGATGCACCTACAGCAAGTTTTAGAGAGGATCTGAGCCACTGAAGATGCCGATGTTAGTAGACAATAAAGGGTGAGTCAGGAGCCTTGAGTTCAGGCTGCCATTTTGGGCTGTGACATCACTGAAAGTCCCTTTCTGCATTTTTTAACAGCCACGACAATGTATAGTATTATTATAGCCAATGATCCAAGGAGTATGGTCAAGAAACTAAAACCACTTGCCCTCACTGCAGCTGGCTCACTTATTGTAACCACTGAAATGTTTCTTTTTTTTTTTTCTCTGTATAACCTAATTGCTTTTATTAGTTGGAAACAAGGGAAGGAGGGAGATTTGGTGTTTGCGGAGGAGGGGAGGGTTGGGGAATTTGCTCATCATTTACTGTTTAAATATATATAATTCACACTAGTTTGTTTTCTGTTCTGTCATCCTCTAATGTTATACTGTTATACTACATTCAACTAATTAATACAAATATTTCAACATAATTGTTCAAAAATGTGTTTAATAAATACATTCTATCTATCTATCTATCTATCTATCTATCTATCTATCTATCTATCCTATTCATTCAAGTACAATTATTTGTTTCCCAGGTTGTCCTTTCTTCTTCATTGCCTGTTTGAAATTCTGGAGACATTTCCATTTCTACAGGGGACTTTGATGTAGCTGGAAATAGATAAGACTATCCTTCTGTGCCAGTGTTTCTTCTTGAAGTTACAGCATTTGGCCAAACAGGGCATCTGAAAATGATCAAAATGCCCAAGATGAAGGCTGTGTTGTGTTTTGCAACTTATGGAACCTCACTTTTAAGGCTAAACACGTATAAAATCTGCTTTTTAAATCAAGCTGTGTGCTAGATTCATCTTTACGCAGAAAAAAAGAAATCTATAAAGTTTCAAAAACCAGTAAGTGTGTTTCTGTACTCCCATGAAAGAGGGCTGCAGGTGTCTGAATGTTTGCTATTCTGCTGAGCTTGTGCTATTAGCTCTGGCTGCAGAACATACCGCTGGGAAGTGTGATATAGCTTGATTTATTTCCAGTGCTTGTTCAGGGACTTGGATCGGAAACTTGCTAATTTCATGCATGTCAGTCAGAAAAATAGAGCTTAATAAGAGGGAAGGGGAAAGTCCTCCCACGGAACGGATTTTCAAGATGGCTGCGTTAAGGGTTAATGGCCATGTGTGGGCAGTGTGACAGCTTCGTAGGCTTGCTTCCCTTGCTTGGCGTTATTTGTATCTCTCATAACTTTCTCTATAAAGAATTTATGCCTAGTGTGAAAATGTTCAAGGAAAAGAAGGAAAAAACAAAACGGGCACATCTAATTTTAAAGTTAGAATGTGAACATAGTCTACTGGTTAGAGCAGCAGGCTGAGAACCAGGAAAGCTCAGCATTCAAATCCCATCAATGCTCCTTGTGACTTTGGGCAAGTTACTTAGGGCTCCTTTTACTAAGCTGCAGTAAAATAGCCTTAGCATGCCCTTATGTGGATTTCCCCCGCATATTAAGGTCTTTTTTGCTACAGCCATGAAAATGCCTTTTTCCTATTTTTTTGTATTAATGGCCATGGGTTAGTGCACAAACATTTGGTCAAATTCCTGTGTGTGCATATCCCATTTTGTACATGCTAAGGTCTCACACGCTGCCCCTCTGACACGCTTCTCAAAAAATACATATATTATTAGCACACAGTTAGTACGTGCATATTTGGCAGTTATTGCAGGATGCCTGAGCACGTCCCAAGGTATGCCATTTTCAGCTTCATTAGGTGGAGGGGCATAATCGAATGCGAATGCCTATCTCCATGGGCGTATAAGTCCGAAAACGGGTACGTGAAGAGGCGGGACAGACCGTATTTTCGAAAAAATGGATGTTTTTCAGCTGGGCGTTTGTTTTTTTTAGCGATAATGGAAACTCAAAATGCCCAGCTCAAAAATGTCCTAATCCAAGCCATTTGGTTGTGGGAGGGGCCACGATTCGTAGTACACTCGCCCCCCTGACATGCCAGGACACCAACTGGGCACCCTAGAGGTTAGTGAGGTGGACTTCAGACAACGCTCCCACATGCATAGCTCCCTTACCACGGGTGCTGAGCCCCCAACCCCCCTCCCCCAAAACCCACTACCCACAAATGTACAACACTACCATAGCTCTTAGGGGTGAAGGGGGCACCTACATGTGGGTACAGTGGGTTTTGCAGGCCTCCCATTTACCAGCACAAGTGTTACAGGTGGGGGGGATGGGCCTGGGTCCGCCTGGCTGAAGTGCACTGCGGTACCCACTAAAAGTGCTCCAAGGACCTGCATACACGCAGGCCTCTAGGACTGGTTGCTGCTATATAACATTGGCACAGCAGTTGACACTAGAGACTAATCTCTCCGAAAACGTCCTTTATTGGAATAAGCACGCTTACTCACAGTTAACTGCAGATCAGAAGTTGTGCCCCACTGGCAATGAATCTCCCTGGTACTGAGATGAGCAGTAGGTCAGAGCTGGCAGAATGCTGTACAATGCCCTCTTTCAGCCACATTCAAGGGAAGAACTAAGTTCTGTAACGTGGCTAACACGTGAAAGGCATCTAAAACTGGCTTACAAAAATGGCCACTACCTCATGGACTACCGGAAACAGAACAGGGCACACTCTGACCCAGTAAGCAGGGGGAAAAGCACCATGGGAGTAGAGCCTACCCACTACCAACATCGTGAGCATTTGCCACAAGCTAGTGGAATCACGGAGCCCAATACCCTACACCCACCACAATGCATTGCTGATGTGACTCTGCAGTGCGCATAACAGAAAAGGTGTCACACTCACCCGAGAGCCACATCAGAACCAGGGAAAGGCTGTCACAGGATAGAACACATTCTGCTGTCGTGGAGGTGGGTACGGCATTTGAGGCTGGCATACAGGCTGGGAAAAAAAGTTTGTAAAGTGGGTTTTTTTTGGTGGGAGGGGGTTAGTGACCACTGGGGGAATCCGGGGAGGTCATCCCTGATTCCCTCCAGTGGTCATCTGGTCAGTTGGGGCACTTTTTTGGGACCTGTTCGTGAAAAAAAAGGGTAAAAAAAAAGTGACCCAAAATCGCGGTAAAAATGCCTTTTTTTTTTCGATTATCAGCTAAAGATGCCCATCTCTCCTTGGCCGATAAGCACGCCCCAGTTCCGCCTTCACCACGCCTCCAACACGCCCCCATCAACTTTACCCGTTTTTGCGACAGATTGCAGTTGGAAACGCCCAAAATCGGCTTTCGATTATACCGATTTGGGTGCCCACAGGAGAAAGACGCCCATCTCCCGATTTGGGTCACAATATAGGCATTTTTCTCTTTCGATTATAAGCTGGATAGTAACATAGTAAATGACGGCAGATAAAGACCTGTAAAGTCCATCCAGTCTGCCCAACAAGATAAACTTGCCTTTCTCAGGGCACAGACCGTAGAAGTCTGCCCAGTACTGTTCTTGTACTAAGTTCTGAAGCTAACATCGAAGCCCCTTAAAATTTACACTCCAATCCATCCCTATCTATTCAGTCACGATCAGGGCGTAGACAGGAGAAGTCTGCCCAGCTCCTGTTTTGTTTCCATTTACCAGCGTCACCACCCAATCTCCGCCAAGATTCCACGGAACCATTCCTTCTAAACAAGATTCCTTTGTGTTTATCCCATGCATGTTTGAATTCCATTACTATTTTCATCTCCACCAACTCCCGCGGGAGGGCATTCCACATATCCACCACCCTCTCCATGAAAAATACTTCCTGACATTTAGTCCTGAGTCTGCCCCCCTTCAACCTCAATTCATGTCCTCTAGTTCTACTGCCTTCCCGTCTCCAGAAAAGGTTTGTTTGCGGATTAATACCTTTCAAATATTTGAACTTCTGTATCATATCACCCCTGTTTCTCCTTTCCTCCAAGGTATACATGTTCAGGTCAGCAAGTCTCTCCTTGTACGGTTTGCAACGCAAATCCCATACTATTTTCGTAGCTTTTCTTTGCACCACTTCCGGTCTTTTTACATCTTTAGCAAGATACGCCCTCCAAAACTGAACACAATACTCCAAGTGGGGCCTCACCAACGACTTGTAGAGGGGCATCAACACCTCCTTTCTTCTGCTGGTTATGCTCCTCTTTACGCAGCCTAGCATCCTTCAGGCCACGGCCGTTGCCTTGTCGCATTGTTTCTTCACCTTCAGATCCTCCAACACCAACACCCCAAGGTCTCTCTCATGAGTTGAGCATACTAATCTCTCCCCTCCTATCCGGTATCTCTCTTTTGGGTTTCCGCACCCCAAGTGCATCACTCTACACTTCTTGGCATTAAATTTTAACTGCAATCTTTAGGGATCTCTTGTATTCAAGCTGGTGTGGTAATTCAATAGTATCAACAATTTCACCATCATAGCACCAGTCCTGCCTCCCTCCTAACGTTCAAGGCCATTATATTGTCACTGGTATTAAAATACTGATTATATGTAGATAAGATCACTTATCCGTGGATGGCCACAAGATGCCAACGGTAGGACCGATGTCGATGCTGCTGGACCTTCACCCTTGTGTGATAGTGAGGTTAAAAATAAGATTCCATCTTATTTTTAACCTCACTATCACACAAGGGTGAAGGTCCAGCAGCATCGACATCGGTCCTACCATTAGCATTGTGTGGCCATCCACGGATAAGTGATCTTATCTACATATAATCAGTATTTTAATACCAGTGACTTAATAAAATGGCCTTGAACGTTAGGAGGGAGGCAGGACTGGTGCTATGATGGTGAATGCTGCGGGCCGACACCACAATATATGGTATATGGCACACAGTAAAGTCTGAGCACTGCATAATAAAAAACAAAAAAATACTAAGAGTTATAATTGAGAAATATTTACTGGTGGAATTGTTGATACTATTAAATTTTAACTGCCAGACCCTCGACCATTCTTCTAACGTTTGGAGATCCCTTCTCATCGTTTCTACTCCCTCCAGGGTATCCACTCTATTGGCTATTTTCGTGACATCCGCAAAAAGGCATACCTTTCCTTCCAACCCTTCAGCAATATCTCCCACAAATATATTAAACAGAAAAGGCCCCAGCACCGAACCTTGAGGAACTCCACTGCTCACCTTCCTTTCCTCCAAGCGGATTCCATTTACTACCACCCTCTGCCACCTGTCGGTCAACCAGTTTCTTATCCAGTTCACTGCTTTCGGTCCTAAGTTCAACCCTTTCAGCTTATTCACAGGTACATGTTAGCACCTAACCCAGCTTAGTAAAAGGGCTCCTTAACCCTCTATTGTCCCAAGTACAAACGGCTAGATTTACTAAAGTGTATTACTGGGTGAGTATGTGTTAACACATCTTTTTAGAAAAGAGGTCCCATTACATGCGGAGAGTAATTTTATAACAGGTCATTTAGGTTAAGAGGGAGGAGTGGAGAAGTAGTTAAACAAATTCAAGTAATCTGTGGCCTTCCTAGAAAACCCAATTACCGTAAACAACCAAGACCCACCAACAGACACCTAGAAAGTTCTGACACCTGCTCTCAGAGTGCCATGCCCGCATCAAGCCATAGGCCGCTCACCAAGCCTAATGCATGGCCTAAAATACGATGTCTTCTGAACCTGACCAAAAACCCCTCATACTCAGACCACATGTCCCAACCAACTCCTGCACCAGCTATTTACATCAGTGCAAGATCTGTGGTGAAGAAGACACTATTAATGGGGGAATTATGTTACCACATCCTCTGGCAACGAGTTCCAGAGCTTAACTATTCTTTGCGTGAAAAAATATTCCTCCTATTTGTTTTAAAAAAGTATTTCCATGTAATTTCATTGAACGTCCCCTAGTCTTTTTACTTTTTGAAGGCATATAAAATCAATTCAGTTCTATTCGTTCTACACTGCTCAGGATTTTGCAGACCTCAATCATATCTCCCGTCAGCCATATCTTTTCTAAGCTAAAGAGCCCTAATCTCGTTAGTCTTTCCTCATATAAGAGGAGTTTCATTCCCTTTATCATTTTGATTTTCTTTGAACCTTTTCTAATTCTGCTATATTTTTTTTGAGATATGGTGACCAGAACTGAACGCAGTAATCAAGATGAGTCTGCACCATGGAGCTATACAGAGGCATTATAGCATTCTCGGTCTTATTTACCATCCCTTTTCTTAATGATCCTTGCAACTCGTATATTTCCAAGTTACTCGCTTTAACATCCTCCTTTAATCTCCAACTATGCTCCACTTCCCCCACTCATCAAAATGGTCACTGTCTTGATCTCATCTTCTCCTCCAACTGTTCACCCTCTAGTTTCTTTGCCTCTGATCTTCCCCTCTCTGATCACCATCTTATAACTTTCACACTTAAATCTCCTCCCTCCCAGTCCCGTCCTATCTTATCTAATTTATCTAGGACTCTTCACGATATTCACCCTTCATCTCTATCCTCCCATGTTTCAAACCTCCTCTCTACTGTGGCACCATCCACGTCTGTCAACGAGGCTGTCTCTTCTTACAACAATACTCTATCCTCTGCCTTAGACACTCTTGCACCTTTGATGACCCGCCCTATAAGGAGTACAAAACCCCAACCTTGGCTGACTTCTAATATCCGCTACCTACGTTCCTGTACCCGCTCCGCCGAACGCCTCTGGCGGAAATCTCGGGCCCTTGCTGATTTCTTACACTGTAAGTTCATGCTGACCTCCTTCCAATCTGCTCTTTTACGCGCTAAACAGGATTATTATATCCAACTGACCAACTCTCTTGGCTCTAACCCTCGACTTCTCTTCACCACATTGAACTCTCTCCTCAAGGTGCCCCCTCCCCCAACTCCCCCTTCATTATCTCCTCAGACCCTTGCTGAATTCTTTCATGACAAGGTTCAAAACATAAACCTTGCATTCTCTACCTCGCCACCTCTCCCTCCACTAGTCAGTTCCCCTCTCTCTCCTCCCCCTCATTCCATTTCCTCCTTTCCTGAAGTTACTATTGAGGAAACTACATTTCTCCTTTCTTCCTCAAAATGTACCACCTGTTCCTCTGATCCCTTTCCCACCCACCTTCTTAATGCCATCTCTCCTGCTCTTATTCCTTTTATCTGTCACATTCTCAACCTCTCACTTTCCACTGCGACTGTCCCTGCTACCTTTAAACATGCTGTTGTCACACCTCTCCTTAAGAAGCCTTCACTCGACCCTACTTGTCCCTCTAATTACCGACCCATCTCCCTCCTTCCCTTTCTCTACAAATTACTTGAGCATGCTGTTCACCGCCGCTGCCTTGATTTTCTATCCTCACATGCTATTATTGACCCACTACAATCTGGTTTTTGCTCTCTCCACTCAACCAAAACTGCGCTTACTAAAGTCTCCAATGACCTATTACTGGCTAAATCCAGAGGTCTCTATTCCATCCTCATTCTTCTTGATCTTTCCGCTGCTTTTGACACTGTCGATCACAGCATACTCCTCGATACCCTGTCCTCACTTGGATTCCAGGGCTCTGTCCTTTCCTGGTTCTCTTCCTACCTCTCCCTCCGCACCTTCAGTGTTCACTCTGGTGGATCCTCTTCTACTTCTATCCCTCTGCCTGTCGGCGTACCTCAGGGTTCTGTTCTTGGTCCCCTCCTCTTTTCTATCTACACTTCTTCCCTTGGTTCATTAAGCTCATCCCATGGCTTTTCCTACCATCTCTATGCTGATGACTCCCAAATCTACCTTTCTACCCCTGATATCTCACCTTGCATCCAAACCAAAGTTTCAGCGTGCTTGTCTGACATTGCTGTCTGGATGTCTCAACGCCACCTGAAATTAAACATGACCAAAACTGAGCTTCTCATTTTCACCCCCAAACCCACCTCCCCACTCCCCCTGTTTTCTATTTCTGTTGATGGCTCTCTCATTCTCCCTGTCTCCTCAGCTCGAAACCTTGGGACCATCTTTGACTCTTCTCTCTCCTTCTCTGCTCATATCCAGCAGATAAGTACATAAGTAATGCCATACTGGGAAAAGACCAAGGGTCCATCGAGCCCAGCATCCTGTCCACGACAGCGGCCAATCCAGGCCAAGGGCACCTGGCAAGCTTCCCAAACGTACAAACATTCTATACATGTTATTCCTGGAATTTTGGAGTTTTCCAAGTCCGTTTAGTAGCGGTTTATGGACTTGTCGTTTAGGAAACCGTCCAACCCCTTTTTAAACTCTGCTAAGCTAACCGCCTTCACCACTTTCTCCGGCAACGAATTCCAGAGTTTAATTACATGTTGGGTGAAGAAAAATTTTCTCTGATTTGATTTAAATTTACTACACTGTAGTTTCATCGCATGCCCCCTAGTCCTAGTATTTTTGGAAAGCGTGAACAGATGCTTCACATCCAGCTGTTCCACTCCACTCATTATTTTATATACCTCTATCATGTCTCCCCTCAGCCGTCTCTTCTCCAAGCTGTATAGCCCTAGCCTCCTTAGTCTTTCTTCATAGGGAAGTCGTCCCATCCCCGCTATCATTTTAGTCGCCCTTCGCTGCACCTTTTCCAATTCTACTATATCTTTCTTGAGATGCGGCGACCAGAATTGAACACAATACTCAAGGTGCGGTTGCACCATGGAGCAATACAACAGCATTATAACATCCTCACACCTGTTTTCCATACCTTTCCTAATAATACCCAACATTCTATCCGCTTTCTTAGCCGCAGCAGCACACTGAGCAGAAGGTTTCAGCGTGTTATCGACGACAACACCCAGATCCCTTTCTTGGTCCGTAACTCCTAACATGGAACCTTGCATGTCGTTTCTTTCTTTACAACATCCATAAAATCCGCCCCTTTCTTTCCGAGCACTGTACCAAAACCCTCAGCCACACCCTTGTCACCTCTCGTTTAGACTACTGCAATCTGCTTCTTGCTGGCCTCCCACTTAGTCACCTCTCCCTCTCCAATCGGTTCAAAACTCTGCTGCCCGTCTCGTCTTCCGCCAGGGTCGCTTTACTCATACTACCCCTCTCCTCAAGTTGCTTCACTGGCTCCCTATCCGTTTTCGTATCCTGTTCAAACTTTTTCTACTAACCTATAAATGTACTCACTCTGCTGCTCCCCAGTATCTCTCCACACTCGTCCTTCCCTACACCCCTTCCCGTGCACTCCACTCCATGGATAAATCCTTCTTATCTGTTCCCTTCTGCACTACTGCCAACTCCAGACTTCGCGCCTTCTGTCTCGCTGCACCCTACGCCTGGAATAAACTTCCTGAGCCCCTACGTCTTGCCCCATCCTTGGCCACCTTTAAATCTAGACTGAAAGCCCACCTCTTTAACATTGCTTTTGACTCGTAACCACTTGTAACCACTCGCCTCCACCTACCCTCCTCTCCTCCTTCCTGTACACATTAATTGAATTGATTTGCTTACTTTATTTTTTGTCTATTAGATTGTAAGCTCTTTGAGCAGGGACTGTCATTCTTCTATGTTTGTGCAGCGCTGCGTACGCCTTGTAGCGCTATAGAAATGCTAAATAGTAGTAATAGTAGTAGTAATTCCTAGAAAACTGTTTGCTTTATTTGGCTGCTGCCACACACTGGCAGTAGATTTCAGTGTATTGTCTACAATGACACCTAGATCTATTTCTTGGGTGCTAACCCCCAAGGTGGACCATAGCATCAGGTAACTATGATTTGTGTTATTCTTCCCAAATTGCATCACTTTGCATTTGTCCACATTAAATTTCATCTGCCATTTGGATGCCCAGTCTTCCAATTTTCCACAGTCTTCCTTCAATATTTCACATTCTGCATGTGTTTTAACATCCTTGAATAGTTTTTTTGTCATTTGCAAATGTAATCACTTCACTTGTTCCAATTTCCAGATCATTTATAAATATGTTAAATAGCACCAGTCCCAGTTCAGATCATAAGAACATAAAAGTAGCCATACTGGGTCAGACCAATGCTCTATCTAGCCTAGTATCCTGTTTTCTAAACAGTGGCCAAGCCAGGTCACAAATACCTGGCAGAAACCCAAAATTGTGGCACCTCTCCATACTACAAATCCCAGGACAAGCAGTTGCTTCCCATGTCTGTCTCAATAGTAGACTATGGACGTTTCCTCCAGGAATTTGTCCAAACCTTTTTTAAACCCAGATACACAAACCGCTGTTACCACATCCTCCAGCAAAGAGTTCCAGAGCTTAACTATTCATTGAGTGAAAAAAATATTTCCTCCTATTTGTTTTAAAAGTATTTCCATGTAACTTCTTTGAGTGTCCCCTAGTCTCTGTGGCACCCTTTTACTAAGCCGCATAAGCATCTATGTGCACCCAACGTGCGCCAAAATGCAGTTACCGCCCCGCTACCACGTGGCTCTTGTGGTAATTTCATTTTTGTTGCACATCTGATATGCACGCCAAGTGGCATTTTACATGTGTAGGTCATTACCACTTGAGACTTTATTGCTAGGTCAATGACTGGCGGTAAGGTCTCAGACCCAAAATGGACATGCGGAAATTTTGATTTTGCCGCACATCCATTTTAGGCAAAAATTTTAAAAAGGCCTTTTTTACAGGTGCACTGAAAAATGGATTGGTGCACACCCGACACCAGTGCCTACATTACTGCAACCCATTTTTCAGTGCACCTTAGTAAAAGGACCCCTGTATTTTTGGAATGAGTAAAAAATTGATTTACTTCTACTTCTTCTACACCACTCATGATTTTGTAGACCTTCATCATATCTCCCCTAAGCCATCTCTTTTGCAAGCTGAAGACCCTTAACCTCTTTAGCCTTTCCTCATACAATAGGAGTTCCATCCTCTTTATCATTTTGGTTACTCTTTTTTGAACCTTTTCTAATTCTACTATACCTTTTTTGGGATACGGTGACCAGAACTGAACGCAATACTAAAGGTGCAGATGCACCATGAAGTGATACAAAGGCATTATAGTATTTTCAGTCTTATTCACCATCCCTTTCCTAATAATTCCTAGCATCCGGTTTGCTTTTTTTGCTGCTGCTGCACACTGAGCAGAAGATTTCAGTGTATTCTCTACAACGACACCCAGAACATTTTCTTGAATACTTACTCCCAAGGTGAATCATCAGGTAACTATGATTCGGATTATTCTTTCCAATGTGCATCACCTTGCATTTGTTCACATTAGATTTCATCTGCCATTTGGATGCCCAGTCTTCCAATTTCCTAAGGTCTTCCTGCAATGGAGGAGAGTAAATAGCGGTACTCCACCCACCCTACACCCTACCCTCTGCCCTCTGTCCAATAACCAATTCCTAATCCACAACAGAACTCTTTAATTTTTTCAGGAGTCTCTCATGAGGAACTTTGTCAAAAGCTTTCTGAAAATCTAGATACACTACATCAACCAGCTCACCTTTATCTACATGTTTATTCATGCCTTCAAAAAAATGAAGCAAATTGGTGAGGCAAGACTTCCATTTGCTGAATCCCTACTGACTCTGTCCCATTAAACCATGTTTATCTATGTGTTCCATAATTTTATTCTTTATAATAGCTTCCACTATTTTACCTGGCACTGATGTCAGGTTTACTGGTGTGTAGTTTTCCAGATCACCCCTGGAAACCTTTTTAAAAATTGACATTACATTGGCCACTCTCCAATCCTCAGGTACCATGGATGATTTTAATGACAGGCTACAGATTACTAACAGCAAATCAGCAATTTCATATTTGAGTTCTTTCAGTATCCTTGAATGCTTGCAACCGGTCCAGGTGATTTACTACTCTTTAATTTGTTGATTTGGCTCAGTACATCTTCCAGGTTCACCGAGATTTCTTTTAGTTGCTCCAAATCATCACCCTTGTAAACTATTTCTGGTAAAGGTAGAATTCATTCAGTCTCTCTGCTATGGCTTGTCCTCCCTGAATGCCCCTTTTGGTCCTTCATGATCTAACAGTCCCATGGATTCCCTTGCAGGCTTTTTGCTTCTGATGTACCTGAAAAAGTTGTTACTGTGAGTTTTTGAAAGTTTTGAAACTATCTGGAACAGGGGGGTTTACACTCTGGAAACTAAGCTTTGCCCAGGGCTGGCCCAAGGCAAGATGTCACCTGAGGTGGAGCTAACATGCTGCCCACCCTGGGCTGAAATGCCACCCCTCGGGCGGTATTTACCTCGTCACGTTCCAAACACGGCAGTGGCAGTGATTCCCATATGCTGCCCTGCCGCTGGCACCCACCTCTTCCCTTTTCTGCGGCTGCCTGAGTCTCTGATGAAACAGGAAGTTACATCAGCAAGGCGGCCACAGTAAAGGGAAGGGGCAGGTGCCGGCGGCAGGGCAGCGAATGAGAATTGCTGCTGTTGCCGGGTTTGGAACATGATGAGATAAAACACTGCAAAGGGGGAGATGCCGCTCCCTGAGATGACACTCCTGAAGATTGCCAACTGAGGCCCCCGCCTCAGGTGGCCTAATGGTTGGGCTGCCCCTGGCTGTGCTGCAAACTACACTTAAAACTCTAAACTGGGGTTTCCGGTGACTATCAGCTCTGCTCTACACTGATGATATGGTAAACTCTAGAAGAGTCCTTTAACTGCTAGCCTATGGAACTGTAATAAATACTTTAAATGCTAAACAAACAAACAAAACCCTATTCATTAAACTGCCTTTGCTAAATAAGTAGAGCAGCTTAAAAATAAAGACACTGAGATTACTTATTTAACTCTAAAGTCCACGTTTCCCCAATAAATAACTTACCAATGAAGTTCTGTCCTGCTCTGGAAATCCTCACAGCACTACGAACCAGAAGGAGTATATGAAAGACAGAGGAGTGTGCTTATATTGGGAAGACCCTGGAGATTCCATGAGCCTGAAAGAGGAGGAGAGAATCAAGAATTCTACACCAGAGGAGGAGGAGGAGTGAGGAGAGAAAAGTCTGCTTTGGTGAAGTTGTTCCTGTTAGACAAAAATAAACAAGTGTGTGTCTATCTCAGAAAAGAACTGGGGTTTTTTTTTTGTACTTTTTCTCCATTGCATTTGACTTATATATATATATTTGCCTGTTAATGAATATTTTAATTTTGTTCAACCAATTCCCACCTGAATATTGAAATTCTCAGAATGCGTGCTGTGAGTGTCTATAGTATATCTTAGAGAAAAGGGCAAGTTCTCTTTGAATGTGTGCTACTTTGATGCAAATAATATTCCGACAACTCTTCTTCATAAAAACTGTAGTAGAACCTCCTCCCCTCTCAGGGTCCTTTAGAAACAAAATACATCTAAAAATGAATTCTCTTAAAAAACAAAATGCAGACTGAATTGAAGAGAATCACTACATGAATTTAACCAGACACACACACAAAAAATTTAAACATTGTCACCCTGCAGTAACATAAAAAATATTACCAATTAATCTACACCATATTTTGATGTTGTTTTGAAAAAGGAGAATTTTGTATCCCTTCTTCTACTAATACAGATGCGTGGAGGGTAATTCCAGGGACATCCCAAGGGCTGTGTGGATGATGCAGCTCCATAGGGCACAAGGGAAGCAGTGGCGCTCTCTGTCCATTGTCTCCCCTGCAGGGGGTGTTAGGAGGCACGTCACACATCATGATTTCAGTTTGGGACACTCTTGGGTAATTCTATAGCACAATGTTTACTATGCACACCAGTTATGGCACCTATTTAAGCCTATTCTATAAAGAAAAGTACCAGTAGTCATCTATTTTTCTTTATAGAGTTCTAGCACAAGTATCAGAGAAAACGTTCACATCTAGGCATGATCATAAAAGGGAAACATGACCCCTAGCACAGGGTCATGGATTTGATATACCACCTTTCTATAGGTCAACCAAAGTGGCTTACATATATTATGCAGGTATTTCTCTGTCCCTAGTAGGCTCACAGTCTAAGTTTTATACCTGAGACAATGAAGAGTTAAGTGACTTGCCCAGGGTCATTAGTAGTAGCGTGAGACTACCACTAGGGGAGTCATTTTTGGATATGGTGCTGGTGTAGTAGGAATGACTGGGCTTGCTCCTGCCCAGTGACCCACTGGACCACCAGGTATAGGCCATAGGTCTCCGGAGTGGGGATGAGATCATTGAGGGGGTCAGATGATGATCAGGTGGGGTGGGATTGAAGATTAGAGGTGCCAGGTGAAGAATAGGAGAATAGGGGTGAGATTGAGAATCAGGGGTCGGGTGAAGATGGGGGGTATTGAGGATTGGGGGTTGGGGGATTGAGGATTGGGTGGAGTTGCCATCTGAAGTGGCCCTTTAAGCAGTGACCATAGAGCATTGGGCCATAGCTTTGTGGTCCAATGCTCCTTGGCAGTAAAATATATTTTACAGGCTATACTGCAGCTCACAAATAATGAGCTCGTCTACATGCGTTTGTATGTTTTTGCATCTCATTACTATGTAATATGTGGTGACCTAAATATCGCTGCTACTTCAAAAAAATTCTACACTATACCAGTGTTCAAGGGTGAATATAGGCTTGCAAACATGAAAGTTGGTGGTGGTTATATTCTACAAATTCCAGATATTAGAGTGACCTAAATATCACCATAATAGGGCAAGACAAGCTGCGTTAGAGCCCTTTAAGTATACTAAAGGGCAAATGACGTGACTTAAGGCAGCTTGATAACTTCCTCCCCTTGGAGAACTAACACACACAACTCCAATCTCAAAATGATTGTGAACCAATCCGCCCAATGCTTCTGTGTAAATAAAAATGAAGTCAATCCTAAACAGCAAGGAAAAACAAGAAAAATAATCATAGGACCTTAGACTTTCAAGGTGGGTCCTGGTCTGGTCTAGCAGGAAGCAAGGAAAGAAAATTAGCAGGTAAGAACAAATTTCACCTTCCCTATCATTCTGCTAGACTAGTCCAGGTAAGCAGGACTGGTCTAGCAGAATTTGAAGGCCCTGTGTGGGAGAAAGACAAGGATCTTTCCAAAGATGGTACATTGCTGGCCTAAGCCTCCCTACTGTGTTGCATTACACAAGGAAGCAGCATGGAGCATAACGTCATCTTGTAAGCAGACAACAGAAAGACACCAAAGCTATTGTTGTGTACATTGTTTTTGCTCTTGGAGAGTGGGTTCTAAGGCTCATTGGAACCTCTCCTGATATCAACAGATATGCAGCTCGAAAGGCTTCCATTATCTCACCACATATGATAGACTAGGGAGCTACTTCACTAAGCAGAACAAGGATAACCCAAGACACAATGGAAGTTGTCACTTTTAGGAAACTAAGCAAAGCCCCCAGATGCCTAAGGCTTTTAGGACCGTATGAAGATCATCTGGCTCAATGCAAGCGCAACCATAATGACAAGATGACCTTAGGCACAAACGTGCAGAACTGACCCAGAGACCCTGCATCCACAGAAGAATAAAGTCGCACACTGTCTAAATTCAGAGAATGGGCCTGTTAAAGAGGTCAGGTCAAACCAAGGTCTCACTTAGATACTACTGGAAAACAGAGAATAAATCCTTCAGCTCCTGCAGAAACTGCATAATACTTGAATTTCCCACCAGAAGACACATTTCACTTGACCTCAGAGAACCAAGCTACCATGTGCTCTTTCAGGAAACTGAGGGACTGACGGCTGTCAGGCTGTCGCTACTAGTGCGTCTTCACAAAGGACCTACTTGGTTAAACAGTGTTTAATATTGACATCAAAATGATTTGAAAAATAATCCACATATACAGACCTGAGGAATGTTCATTCTTATATGTCTTTTGGGATTTAGATGTTTGATTATTTTAAAAGGGAAAATCCACATACAGTTTGCCTTTAAAAATTGCTTTGCAGGCTCATGATTGATAGTTTGGCACATCCATGCTGTCAGCCATTGGACGATTATGAGAATTCGACTTCATCCTCTGACACAGCCTCCATGAAACAGGGAGTGCCCCGTCAGGAATTTCAAGTTACAAAAAAAAACAGGGAATTTAAAGTCACAGAAAACTGGCTGACTTCAGGAAATGATGCAAAGATAAGTTATTTATTGAAAAGTGCACAATTATGAAAGAGTTTATAATAAGAGTTGTATATTATTTTTGAATTGTGAGTTGGAGACATTGTTAAATTCAGATATTTTTGGAACACTTTTGCATTCACATATATTCTATTTCTGTGGAGTTTTTTTTTTTAATGACCAATGATCAAAAAGAGCTCCAACACTCAGTAGAATTGGGAACATTTGTATATTGAAATCTTTTTACTCTAGATTTAGATGTCATTTACAGATATTGCTGAAAATTTTGTTAAAAGTAGGACTTTTTGAGAACCTTTAGTATTCCTAATTGTAGGCGGTTTACATAAGTTATTTTAAGAATGACTTTTTAATCACTTTGTCCTATTATATTTGTTACACCCACAGATGTCTCACATGATATGAGGAGTACTTTGGACTCTCCAAATAGTGCCATACTATAGAATATTAATTGGAAGCATGAGCTCCCATTCAGAGACTTACTTCAAGAAAATTGGAGTGTAATTTTCATAATCCAGGCATCAGAACAAAGTAGGTTAGGAAGTAATGTGTAAAGTGTTATTTCTGGCCTTGTGAAGACTGGAATAAATTTGAGTGTACCAGAGATATTTTCTGGCTAGGAGTTGAGGTCCATAACTCTGCAGACTAAATATTTTTAAAGGACAATGTGTCTTCCTCCTGCCATGCAGGGAGGCATCTTGGAGAGAGTCATGTTGTTATCCTGACATGCATGGAAACATAAATGATTTTCCTATAAGTGCTGGTACCATTTGAAGTGAAATCTTTTGAAATTTTACTAGCGCTTATGGGTGGCTGGAGCACCTGAAGCTTCTAATGTGCATTTGCCCTTACAGAAATTTTGCCTCTTCCATTTCAGGAGAAGTCTCTGAAGTAATTGGAAAGAGTTGTATGCTAATATAATTTCCTTTCCAGGAATAGATCCTATGCAGGACACATATAGGTTTGCAAAATGTATACTCCCTGTGTATGTGCCAGCAAATGCACATGCATTCCTGCATGTCTTTATGTGCATTTTATAAAAGGCTCCCTTTTCAGCAGAGCCTTTTGTGAAATACCAGACAAATGTGAATGTTCCAGCTGGAACTCTCATTTCCAGTGCCGGGCCCCTGTGCAGAGTGGGTCTTTTAAGGTAACAGGGGAAAATTTGCAAGCAATCAGCATTTTGCTCCACAAAAGAGCAACAGTTGCTAACATATTTTTGGCAAACCAAAATAAAAGCAAAACAACTTCTCTAAAGCAGCAGCAGTATTATTTAAAGACAAATAATCTTTTCTCTTTCATTTCTGTCAACGAAATTAGTCAGCTCCCACATGAATCTTCAGGGACCATAAGATTTGTGGCAATAAAACTAGGTCTTACTTCTAACATCTAACTAAGCATGCAGTCAGCTATCATGAAGAAATTAGCCAAACCTTGCATATGTTTATTTTCCAAAGGCAGCCTCATCAAAGTCTTGGAGTTATCTAGGTAGAAAGGATAGCATTAACGCATGCTCTACAACTATACTATATTGTACTTCTACACCACAATGGTCAACTAAATTCTATACAGTTTACATAAGGACATCAAGATTAGGCATACCTGAGAAAGATACATATAACTTAATAACGCCCGTTCAAGACTATATCTAATGTACAATATATAATCATAAAATATACAATAATTGTATACATTAAAACTAACCCAATAGTATAAAATATCAATCCAGATTTGTTTACCAAAGCTGAAACTCAGCAATTCAAAAATTTCTCAAATAGGTTTTCAGTGCTTTTCTAAATCGTAAAAGACCAAAAGATAGTCTGAGAATAGCAGGAAGATCATTCCAAAATGTATCCCCTATGAAAGCAAATGAGGATTGAAAAACTCTCTTGTACCTCACTAACCCAGGAGATGGAAGATGTAAGAGCAAAAAGTTTTGTAGTTGCACAGAAGTAACCCAACAGGGAATAGTAATCAGAGGCATCATGTATTCAGGGGCAAAACCATACAATATTGTAAAGATGAAAGAACAAACCTTAAAATATACCCTTGCCTGAACTAGTAGCCAATGTGCTCTAATCAGCAGGCGAACAGCCCTGTCAAACTTCTTAACAGTGTAAACCAAACAGACTGCCACGTTCTGTAAAGTTTGTACTTTCTTCGAGATTGCTTCTGAACAACTTGCCAGCAGAATGTTACAGTAGTCTAACTGATTTAAAAACAAGGCCTGAACAATTAGTTTAAACTACAAGGATTCAAAACAGTGCCTAATTCTTAATCTTTTAAAGGTAAAAAATACTTTTTTGGTTGGCTGAGCTACTTATTTCTCAAAGGAAAGTGAAGTGTCCAGCCCTATTCCCAAGATCTTAAGCTCTAATTCGACTGGGAAGCTGAATCTTCTCTATGGTTGTCGTTTGACATAAAACAGCCTGTTGTGGATTGGAAGCAATAAAACACTTTGGGGCCATTTTACTAAGCGGCGGTAGGCCCACCATGGGCTTACCGTGTGCCAATCCAGAACTACCGCAGAAGCCCAGCAGTAGTTCCCACCCCCTAGTGCACGCCATTTCCAGTGCTACAAAAATACATCCTATTTTTTTAGCGCTGGAACTTAACCGGCCTTAATCGGGCAGCGCCGTTCGCTGCCAAGTTACCGCTGGGTTAGCGTGGGAGCCTTTACTGCCATCTCAATGGGTGGTGGTAAGGGCTCCCCCCCCACAAATGGCCATGCTAGTGCAGGCCCCCTTTTACCACAGCTTAATAAAAAAGGACCCCTTTATCTCTTGGTAAATTTCCTTTTTGCTTGTTGTTTGGGACGTTGACAGTTCAGGGACTGCAAAATGAAACTGTGTTCAATTTACCATATGTCTCAGATGGCAGCTACTCAAAATATCTGGTAGATGCAGAAGCCAACTTAGAAGCTATGTTTGGTGTCTTCAGTATGTATGAGAGTTATTTGGAATTTTGCCAGTTCTAGTTGGTAGGACAGCATTGCCACACATTTCAACAAATGCTCTACAAATTGTTGAGATCTAACATTTTTACTCTTTAAAAAAAATAAGTTGATTTTAGATGGAAAATCATTTGCTTATTTCTGTTAGAGGAATTGTTGGAACTGCTGACGGTGGATATCAGAAGGTCCCATACGACCATTTGCATAGATATGCATAACTAAATATCCGAAAATTATTCAGTCATTTTGGTTTGTGGCATATTAGGAGAATGGGTTAGTCAGAGCCCTACAATGCTGCTGCTTGTAGTGACTCAAAAGTACATTCAGTTTGGCAGATAGGAAGACATATTCTATCACAGCTGTGCTGACAGAATATGGTGGACCACTGATTCTATTTTAGGTTCAGGAGTAGTGCATCATGTTTATTTCCCTAGAACAGTGTTTCCCAGGTCCAGAGCTGGAGTACCCCTTGCCAGTCAGGTTTTCAGGATATCCACAATGAATATGCATGAAAGACATTTGCATATGATGGAGGCAGTGTAAGCTAATCTCTTTCATGCATATTCATTGTGGATATCCTAACTGGCAAGGGGTACTCCAGGACTGGACTTGGAAAACACTGCCCTAGAACATTGTACCTGAAAGGTAAAGAGCAGGAAAAGAATTCAAACTGCGCACACACATTTTCTGTCATATACTTTCCTATCTTTTTATTATGGAGTTCTTTTTCTATTTTATAATTTTATTGCTTTATTATTATTTTTGACTAATTTGTAAACCACTTAGATATACAGTGTACGACAAGTGGTATATAAAGTACTGAATAAACCATAAACCAATCTAGTAAAAAATCGAGTGGTCATGATGATTTCCTTTAGCTCAGGATTTGTGCCTATGAGGTTTGCTTGCAAAACTGGTGCTGAGACACTATGCAAAGCAGTTCTGAACCCTAACACAAGTCTAGCTCCGCTCCAGTGCTCTTGAAATTTAATTGGCTGCTTGCAATGCTTATAATAGGTTTCAATGGGGTTTTCTTAATCACTATCTTTGTGATCATGCTAATGGAAGTTTCCAGATGACTTTCAGCATAATGATGACTGTGAAATATTTGTTTATTCTTTTATGCTCCATTCGCCAATATGATTATGAAAAACGGAGTCCATTATTTATTTGCTTTCAGGTTGCTCTTTGAGTTATTTTACTTATTCCAATGCACACTGAAAGGCAATTCTGTAACTGAGCACCCACATTTACATATCCCTTGAGCACATAAATTTACAGACTACTAGCACTTTTGTGAGTAAGTGAACACTTACGTGTGTAAATGCTAGCAAGATGCCTAGGCACTATTTTGTAAAGAATCCTTTTACTAAGCTGTGAGGAAAAGGGCCCTGCAGTAACCATTTTTCCCACATGCCAGGGCCCTTTTACTGCAGCGAGCAAAATGCCCCTCCCCCCCGAAATGGACATGCAGCAAGATAACTCTTACCACATGGCCGTGCGGCGGGGAGCACTTACTGCCACCCATTGAGGTAGCGGTAAGGGCTCCCATGTTAACCCGGCGATAACCGGCAGTGCACAGTAATGCCCGATTAGCACCGGGTTAGCGCTGCACTATAAAAAAGATTTTTTTAATGGCACACTGGAAATGGCATGCGCTTGAGCCAGAACATCCGCTGGCAACTGTGTTGGGCTGGCAGTAGTTCTGAGTTAACGTGTGGTAAGCCTGTGCTGGGCTTAATGACGCTTTGTAAAAGGGCTCCTAAGCGTTCATGAAAGTGGCATACCCCCAGGTTGAATAAAGAATGGCCAAATTAGGGCAGAGATCCCAGATCCATATGCAAACTAATTAATGAATCAATAACATGTAGACACACAATCAAATCAGGGGCGTAGCTACATGGGGCCATGGGGGCCTGGGCCCCCATAGATTTGGCCCTGGACCCCCCCTGACGATGACCCGCCGTCAACCTGCTGTCGCCTACCTTTGCTGGCAGGGGACCCCAACCCCCACCAGCCGAGGTCCTCTTCTTCGTTCTGTTTCTGTGAGTCTGATGTCCTGCACGGACAACGTGCAGGAGGTCAGACTCAGAAACAGAACGAAGGAAGAAGAGAACCTCGGCTGGCAGGGGTTGGGGTCCCCCACCAGCAAAGGTAGGCGATGGCGGGGGAGGGTTGGTGGTGGGAGGGGGGTCGAGAGGGTCGTTGGCAGGGGGGGGTCAAAGTTGTTGTTGGTGGTGTCGGCAGCGGGGGGGGGGGGGGGGGTGTCGGCAATGGCGGGGGCTAAAATGTGCCCCCTCACCTCGGGCTCTGGACCCCCCTCCCGCCAAAGTCTGGCTACGCCCCTGAATCAAATACTGATGTTAAATGGCACAAATTAGGACTTGCGTGCTAATCTGCCTATTCGCTATTCTACAACACTGCATGCCAAAATTGTCTTGTGCCTAACTGCCATTTTGGCAGGAGAGAGGTCTGTGAGACACATCCAGACACTTTCTACACTAACATACACACTGTGTTAATGCTTTCTGTATCTTAGAGTTAGCAAAATGGTGCTTCCATAGTGTCACTTTTTGGTTTTTCACTACTTTCCGCCATCTTGGATTTGTGATATCAAGGAAGTGACGTCCATCACCAGATACCACCCCCCCTACAGCCTCAGAGGAACATGTGCAGTTGAGTAGCTTTTACTTAGTTTATTTTCCCCAGCCCCTTTCTGTTCTGGAACTGATAAAAACGTTTCTGGAGAAGAGTTTGCTATGGCAGCTCTGTTCATTCCTCATTGCTGCCCATTCTGTCCCAGAGAAAGAATACTGTTGATGTGCGTGTGATTGTGTGTGTACATGTGTTTGTGTTTGCTTACAGTGATAATGTAGAGCTTGTAGTCTTTTCCTTGATTCAGAAAAAAACCCCCCCGTAAATATAGGCTGCAACCCAGCAATAAACAAAGATTGTCTCTGGTGTGGGGTAAAAATTAAAATCCCTAGTGTTAGATTAAATAAATCTACTGTCGTTATAGTTTGTGGAAACCCCTTCCTTTTCTGGTGTCTTCTGAAAATACGATTATGGTTCAGGCACTGATTTGCTCAGTTGTGGTAGATGGTGGCTGACGTTGGAAAAATTAAATGAAAGTATTACAAACCAAACAAAAACTAATGGTTTCTATATATCCTCTGGGAATATTATTGGGGAAATGTGCAGGGATGAGCAGAGCCCAAAACTGTTTCAAAAGACCAGTGCTTTTTTTGTAGAAAAAAAGGTGCCGGTACTCATTATGGGCGGGGTCACCACATATGGATCCACCCCTATGATAGCCACACCCACATTAACCACACCCCCTATACCAGCCATGGCGCATATAAACAGACATCATTGAAAATATTATAGTACTATAGGAGAAAAAAATAACGTGATTTTTTTTCATTATAAATAATCTCTGTAAGCTCTTACAGCTCCAGTATACCCAGTGCAAAATAAGACAGCCAATGTAAATTCTCAAATTGGACATATTACAAACACTAAAATGAAAATAAAATGATTTTTTTCTACCTTTGTTGTCTGGTGACTGTTTTTCTTTCCATATTGGTCCCAGTCTGTGATTCTGCTTTCCTTTGTTTTCGCTTAACTCTTCTGTGCCATTTGTCATTTTTGTCTCCTTTTTCTTTGCTTTCTTCAATATTTTTCAGGCTCTCTCTCTGTCCAGATTTAATTCATTCTTACTATCCATTCTTTAATTTCCTTCATCTACCTGTGGCTTTTCATCTTTTCCTCACCCTTGTTCTCCCCATGCCCTTCCTCTTATTCTCCAGTCTTTCTCTATTCCCCTTTTCCATCCAGCAGCTCTGCTTTCTCTCCCCATCCTTCCAGTGTCTCCCCTATTTCTTTCTGCATTCTTCCATCCAGCGTCTTCCCTCTTTCTCTCCCTATCCTTCCGTTTTCCCTCTCTTTCTCCCCAATCCTTCCATCTGTTTTCCCCTCTCTCCCCAATCCTTCCATCTGTTTTTCCCTCTCTCTCCCAATCCTTCCATCTGTTTTCCCTCTCTCTCCCCATCCTTCCATCTGTTTTCCCCTCTCTCTCCCCAATCCTTCCCTCTGTTGTTTTCACTCTTTCTCTCTCTCCCCATCCTTCCATCTGTTTTTCCCTTCTCTCCCCAATCCTTCCATCTGTTTTCCCCTCTCTCTCCCCAATCCTTCCCTCTGTTGTTTTCACTCTTTCTCTCTCTCCCCATCCTTCCATCTGTTTTCCCTCTCTCTTTCCCCATCCTTCCATCTGTTTTCCCCTCTCTCCCCAATCCTTCCATCTGTTTTTCCCTCTCTCTCCCAATCCTTCCCTGTTGTTTTCACTCTTTCTCTCTCTCCCCATCCTTCCATCTGTTTTTCCCTTCTCTCCCCAATCCTTCCATCTGTTTTCCCTCTCTCTCCCCATCCTTCCATCTGTTTTCCCCTCTCTCCCCAATCCTTCCATCTGTTTTTCCCTCTCTCTCCCAATCCTTCCCTCTGTTGTTTTCACTCTTTCTCTCTCTCCCCATCCTTCCATCTGTTTTTCCCCTCTCTCCCCAATCCTTCCATCTGTTTTCCCTCTCTCTCCCCATCCTTCCATCTGTTTTTCCCCTCTCTCTCCAATCCTTCCCTCTGTTGGTTTCCCTCTCCCTGCCAAGTTTCCCGCGAACGGCGCGAAATCGCGATGCAGGCGGCACCAGCCCCTATTTCCGGCCGCTGCTGCTTCTCCAGTTGAACAGCAGCGGCCGCTACACAAAGAAAAAGAAGATTTAAAAAAAATTTGAAACCTGGCTGAAACGCGGCACCCCGGCACTGTAGACAGCCATTAGGCATTGGCTGTTGCCCCGCAGCCGCTCCTCCTCTTGCCTCTACGTCACTGCCCCTGGAGGAAGACCCCGGAGGAGCGCAGTGACGTAGAGGCAAGAGGAGGAGCGGCTGCGGGGCAACAGCCAATGCCTAATGGCTGTCTACAGTGCCGGGGTGCCGCGTTTCAGCCAGGTTTGAAGTTTTTAAAAAAATCTTTTTCTTTGTGTAGCGGCCGCTGCTGCTCAACAGGAGAAGCAGCACACAGCGGCCGGAAATGGGGGCTGGCACTGCATGCGGGACATGGACTCACGGGGCGGGGGGAGCAAAAAAAAAAAAAGGTGCCGGTACGCCGTACCGTTGCGTACCGGCACAAAAAAAGCACTGCAAAAGACTTACATGGACTATGGAAGACATCCAAGACAGTGTCAGTAGCAGCATTTGTGTGTGGTAAATGAAAACGTCAATTTGCACTTTAATTCAATTCCATCCCTTCCCATTTGACACCACCTTCAATACCAGTTTTGGGTTTAAAGCAGCCCTTTTCTCCCTACTAACAGAGTAGAGAAGGCATCTTGGCCCCATGAAGACTGTTGTCCATTGAAGCTGGGGATGTTATGGTAGCCAGTTTGTATGGATTGGGTAGAGTGCAGTCACATTAAAGAAAGAAATAAAATACCCTTTTTAACGTAGACACTTTTTAAAAAAAATCCTGTTCATACATATATGTATATTCTCATCTAGACACTGTTTAAAAGAAAAAATAGTATTGCGTTTTACAGTATATTAGTCCTGCCACTTGCTGCTAACATTGGACTGGTCAGAATGCTGCAGTGATAGTTGTAAGCCTGGCAGTAAAAATGAGATTAAAGTTAAGACCGTATTCTTCAAAATCTGGAGGGGGTTGTGGGATGGTAATGGTAACCTGAGGGCGTATAACATGGCCGAACCATAGTAAACAGGAGCTTTGGCTTGAGGGCTGAGGAAGGGTGGGGAGGGGGACTGGGGGGAAATGGATGTCAAGGGATGAAAGGGTGTATATATATATTTTGGAAGAAAAAAAGACATGTTTATAACTTGTCAAGCTAGGTGAAACCACATTAATAGCCATCACCATGTGACAAGCACCTGTAAATAAATTCTGGCAGTGACCTTGACCACTGATGTCATGACTTGAACATAGGCCATGAGCATCTGGATTGGATGATATCCAAAACTTATGAAAGAAATGACATTGACTGGATAATGAGTGGGCGGATTTGGCTTGGAAAATAGGTGGATTTCTACCTGTGGTAAATTTAAGTGGTTGGAGGGAAGTTTGTTGTTTAGAAGAGATTGATCTGGAAGATGGCTGATGAATCTGAGAAGTATCCCTCCTTGACAATGGAAGTGATGCTTTGTCAAACTGACAAGGAAAACTGAATTTTGTCTCCAACAGGTAGAACTGGATGAATGTTTCTACGTGACAAGATATGAAGAACATAGTCACAAAAAAAGCCTCCTGCTTCAATTGGGCAGGGGTCACTGTTTTAACAGAGCCCTGTCCGTTTTTCTCACTTTAGGGGCAACTGTATATTAAGCCACCTGAGGTTGCTGCTGATAATAAAAGGCAGTACTAGTGGTCATGTCTATATTGGTTGAAAGAAGTGCTCCTGGAAGAGGTAGTTAATATAGAAGGTTGCACTGCTGAGAGATGTTGAAGTATGGAATAGTGATCTTTGATCATGTTCCCTGCTTCCTTAACTTTCTCTCCATAGAGTGAGTCTCCTGTACAAGGAGCATCAGCCAACTTGGAGTGAACATCTCCCCACAAGCTGGATGCTTGCAAGCATGATGGCTGCCTGGCTGCGATCAATGAAGTAGAGGCTTTAGCCAAGATTTCAAAGTCATCATAAGCTGTTCTAATAAACTGGGTGTCACATTTGTCAACTTCTGCTAGAATAGAAGCTAGCTGCTCCTGAGCTGATGTGGAAAGAACATGTGAGAAAACCTGTACCTTGTGGAAGATAGCATGTATATACCGAATTATATAGAGCTGATGAGCAGCTATTCTTGAAAATAGCATACTTCCTTGAAAGATCTTCTTACCCTAGCGATCTATCAGGTGAGAGTCTTTTCAAGGGTGGGTATTGAAAAAATCCATACATTTGTTTTTAGCTTTATGCTTCCAATATGACTGATAAGTGGGATGATAGGACTTTATTAAAGCCTAGAGATGGTTGGAATTTGTATTTCATGTCTAACCCTTTTGAAACAGACTAACATGGTCTTTGTGTAGGCCATGTACAAGTACAGCCACCATTGACTTGGGGGCTTCTATATAGTTGAAAAAGCCAAATACATGTGAGCTGGGTTCTGCTTCCTGATGGAGAAAGGATCCTCTTTAGCTATTTCACTGACAAACTTTGGGTATGACATGTCCTTATATGGAGATTCATTCCTCTGTGGTGGTGGTGGTGGTGGTGAAGGATTAGATAGAATTCCTGTAGATACCTCTTTTTCATGTTTGGTAGAGAGTAATTTGATATTGAAAGAATCTAGTAGACACTCAACATTAGACAGAACTAAGTCCAGAGAGGATGAATAAAGGGAATCAGGACATTTGTGCTCTGACAATGACTCTAAAGATGATAGTAAGGAGACAATTCTGTGGAGCAGTAAGACCAGAGGAATGCAATGAGTCCTTTAGTTGCTTTAGAGATAGAATCTGAGGTATTACTTATGGGGCCCTTCACAAAGTCATTGAAAATATTTTTCAGAAAAGAGTAGGAATGCTCAAATATTTGAAAAGTTGTGAAAGAGGAGGCTTCATTTCCTACTATGACCAATACTAGCATAACAGTTTGTTGCACAGTGGATTGCACAGTAGCAGAGTAGTCTGTGCTGAACAGGTCTTTTGCAGCATCAGGCAGCTCCACAGAAGAGCTACTACTAGTACTGCAATGAGGTTTTGCACAGGAAGCAGGTCCAAGCACTTCCTTATACAGGCAGGATAGTCTGTGCTGACTTACATGCAGTTCCTCTGCTATTTAGCTGGAGTTGGTGGAAACATCGTCTGCTCAGGCATCTGTAGGCATTCCAGAAATAGTTGCGTTGTGAACCTGGATACTTCATGGGTCTTTACCCTTTGGGCACTGAACTCTTAAGAGGTAATTCTATAACTGTGCACCTGTACACAAGTGCTCAGAAGGTGCTCGATAGGAGCCTATTATATAAAAAGGACATAGATGTCTACTTTCCTTTATAGAATACTAGCTTAACAGAATAGATATATGCATTTGCTCTTAGGAGCAAGCATTTACGCCAGCCATAGAGCACGCTTAAATATGTGTGCCTATTTTATAGAGATTCACATGTAATTTATAGTAGTCTACATCTTACGCGTGTAACTGTGTACCCTGCTCATGCTCTACCCAGACTTCACCTATGTATACACCCACTTGTAAACTACAAGCTATCAAAGAGATGTATGTAGTAGTTGTAGAAAGTGTTTATGTGGAATATTGGCATATTTATGTGGATGTATAGACATATGTGTGTATATGCTAGTATTCTAAACATTTACACATTCAACTTACCCCATGCCCCCTCAATATTCAGTGCTATTTAACCAACCAGAATGTTTATTGACTGATTAAATAGTGCTTAACAGGCTATCTGCTGATATTCAGCTGGGGATAACTGGCTATCCCCCCGCTAAATATCCGATATAAGCAGCTATCTGCTGATTTTCAGCCCCACTTTAGCAGCTATATTTCGCCGCATGAATAAGTGGGATATCTTTGGCCAGTTAGAAAATAACTGGTTATCTTCAATGCCTGTCACCAGAAACGACCCGGCATTGAATATATTGGTTTAGCTGTGACCTCGGGGGTTAGCCGAGCTAACTCCAGCAGTCTGAATATCAGCCCCACTATGCCTAAATTTGATAGCTTTGTCCATGGAAGAATCTCAGCTAGTCAGTGCAGGGGTAGATGGTTTTTGCGCAAAAGCCTTTTTGTGAGATTTTTTGAGGGGCAGCTTCTTCTCAGCATCTAAGGGACATAACTGTCAAAATGGGTTACCCTTAAAACATGGTATTTTACCACTAACTCTTGCTATTTTAGCCAAGGTCCTATTTTATGCAATGAGACCTAGAGGGGCATCAAAATAAATCCTGCTCATAACGTCAAAAAAAACCCAGCCATCTCACAGCCATAATCAAACAAGAAAAACATCTAGATTTCCTGTTTGATTATGACTGTAAGATGGATGTTTTTACACTGAAAATGTGCAAAATAAATAACCATTTTCCAAAGTGAAACATCCAACTTTTGAATGACAGAAAACCAGGGACATGAACATCTGTCTGGCATAATTTTCAAAAATACGGCCACACACATGTCCCTGCAGAGCAGAGGAATAGCCTAGTGGTTAGTGCAGTGGACTGTAAACCTAGGGGCAGAAATTCAAACCCCACTATAACTTTTTTTTTTTTTGTAAATGTGATCCTCCAGGCCTGACAAATACCTACTGCACCTGAATGTACACCACTTCAATAGTTACAGGTGTCATATATTTTGGTACAGTAGGTATTTTTCTGTTTCTGGATGGTTAGGAAATATTTTTAAAAAAAAGAGTAAACGTAGGATGTGAACCTTAGTTCTTTGGCTCCCAGTCTACTGCATTATCCACTAGGCTACTCCTCTGACTTGATTAATGCTTTGTTCAGAATGGCTATAATATGAGCTGACATAGAGCCTGGTTTTCCTTTCCAGTTTCACTTTCAGGGGAGAGGGAAGGGCAGTGGCATTCCTAGCCTGGATGGCACCCGGGACGGATCGCCGATGCGCCCCCCCCCGGGTGCAGCGCGCCTCCCCGCCTGCGAAATGACACCTCCCCCCCCGGCGAAATGACACCCCCCCCAGGTGCACGCCACTGGGGGGGGGGGGGGGTGCCGCGGCATGCGCCTGTGGGCTCCAACTTCGTTAACTTTGCTCGTTCGCTGCAGCTCCCTCTGCCCCGGAACAGGAAGTAACCTGTTCCAGGGCAGAGGGAGCTGCAGCAAACGAGCGGAGTTAGCGAAGTCGGAGCCCACAGGCGTGCGCCGTGGCACCCCCTAGCGGTGTGCACCCAGGGTGGACCGCCCCCACCGCCCCCCCCTGGTACGCCACTGGGGAAGGGGACAACCACTGGGAGATTAATGAAGGATGGTGCCTTAATCCCTCCAGTGGTCAGCTGCTCAATTACAGCAATTTTTTGTAACTTGGACATAACTGAAACAGGTCTAGATAAAAATGTCCTTCATTTGAGACACTGACGTTTGTTCCCATTAGAAAATCCCTACTTGTGGGCCCTCCCTAGTCCAGCTTAAAAGATACCCAAAACACACCCCTCCCCCTTGCTATTTGGATGAACTGCAATGTGAAACATCCACATTCTGACTTTCCAAAATCAGGATTTTGAAGATTTTAGCAGATGGACATTTTTAAAAAGCATTTTAAGATGCCTGTTTGATTTGAAAATGAGCACCCTATTTGCTAATAACTGGGGTTAACAGTAAAATAGCACACCTCAACAGTAGCCCATGTTGATTACTCCCATCCCCCACCTCACCTAAATATTCTCAAAGATGGTTTAGGCGGTTTCTTTATCTGCTTGGTGACATTTGAGCACAGTGTCTTTCCAGCTCAAAACTGAGAGACAAACCTTTTTTTTTTTTTAATAAGGAGGAGCATTTCTGACTTTTAGTCTAAGTTTTAATCTTAACATATTTGGACTATTGCAATGCCTTGTATGCAGGTCACACTCCAGACTTGAGCTGTTATGGAACAATGCTGCTAATTAATGTTTAAATCCATTAAGAATGACCATGTAACTTCTCTGTTGACAAGCTACTACTGGTTACCATTCCAAGTGTGAGTCGAGTTTAAATTGGCTTCCCTGATCTATAAGTCATTTGAGCAATCGAGTCCTGAAAGTTTAGTTTATCTTTTGTCTTTTCCATGGACCTCTAAATCATTGGGGGCAATGAACAATTTATTTCTGTACTTACCATCAGTGTAGGGTTTATACTGTAGAAAACCATTAGTTAGCTGTTTTTCATTTCAAGCATACTTAATATGCACAGATTACATTAAATTAGAGATATTTGGTGTGCATGTCAAAGCACTGAATTTTCCAGCCATATTTTGGGTATGAGTGAAATCCTGACTTTGGCAGCATGATGTATTTTTGGAATGAAGAAAAGTATCTCCTGCCTGGTTAAATCGTCCTGCTCAGCCCAAACCTGGATATCAAGCTGCAGTCAATAGGTAATGCTACTGGTGTAAGGTGATTGGTTTACATCATTCTTGCATTTGATTTGAACTTCAGATAAGAATGCCGCCACCATGTTGTAGTTGTGACTCTGTGTAGGAATGATAAAGATTATGCCTGAAACATTTCTAAGAGATTTAAGTAAGTTGGACTATGTTGCTTTACTTTTTTAAAAATTTTATTTATAAGTTTTACAAGTTTTATCCAAGCAATTTTCACTTGTACAGAAAAGTGTTATACAAGAATATTACAACTTCTCATAAAGAAACAAAAAGAATATGCAAGCACCCAAGTCCACATTGTTAGGATCCAAGACTAATGAAAAAAGGAGAAATTGAGGAAAAATTAAAGGCAATATTATACCTGAGGAATATGAGCTAGAAATTAATTATATACAGAGCTTTACTTAATCTCCTGAAACTCTTTTAGTTGCTATAAAGGCTGACAAGTGAGAAGATTCAGTAAAGGCATATTTAACAGCATTATATCTAATAATACATTTGCATGGATATCTTAAGAAATAAGTCCCACCTGTTTGCAGAACTCCAGGTTTCAATAATAAGGACTGTTTATGTCTATGTTGAGTATCTCTTGATACATCAGGAAATAATTGAATCTTAAAGCCTAGAAACAATTTCTCTCTGTTTTTTAAAAAAACATTTGAAATAACCATTGTTTATCAGGGGATAGTGCCACCGAAGCAACCAAAATTGCTATGTTGTTTTACTTAATGACATATAAAACTTATTCTTATCTACAGAACCCAATTCCCTGATGCAGCTATTATATAGCGAAGCGTAGAGCTATGTCGGATTTGTTTTTTTGTGGAATTTGGAGAGTGCTTGAAACCACTTTGGAGACCTTCTTAAATCTGAGATAAGTGTTTACCTTACTGAAATTTCCCATTGGATTGCTTTGATTATATAAATATAAGAAATATTGAACTTTTCTGTTTGGAGTAGAATTGTTTGAAAAACTTATTTTATGATTGAAAAAAAAAAAAGAGACAGACCGATGAGAATTATTGGTGCTGGTATACAATGTTCTCCTTTGAACCATAGCTTGAATTACAGCTTGAAAACACCCATCTTCTGATGGACCAACTTTGTTCTAAAACCTTAGTTTGGAGAACCTCTTATATTCTTGTGATATTTTGACTGAATAATTCACTGCACTATCCAGGTAGTGCCAGGACAGAGTCAAGGTGGTCCCTGAAGTAACTTGTACTGCAGCTGTTCATTTTGTCTTCAGACACAATGTTTTGCTGGTCATATAGCATATTGCACTACTACTACTACTTAACATTTCTAGAGCGCTACTAGGGTTACGCAGCGCTGTACAGTTTAACAAAAAGGACAGTCCCTGCTCAATGGAGCTTACAATCTAAAGGACGAAATGTCAAGTTGGGGCCCTTGGTACGCCACTGGTGGACTGACCAATCGGGCAACCAGGCACTGCCCAAGGGCCCAGAGGCTCAAGGGGACCCACAGACTCCCCCACCCCCAGCCACCACCACACACTACAGACCCCCGAACCTCAGAGGGCCCTAGTGGTCTATTGGCTTCCGCGGGGGCAGGAAACAACAACACTCTTATGCCCACCACTGCTACTCTCTCCGGCACAACACACTGCAGCAGCTAGAGAGTGTTTATACATGGCCCCTGAAGCAGGCAGTCTGCCGAAACATGGACCCATGTTGGGTCTTAACTGTTGGAGCTATAATAAAGTTTTTCTATCTACAACTCCCAGTCTTAAGGTCATATGTCATCCTCTACTCTTTTGGTGGCTTCCTCAGTCCCTGACGTTATCCAAGAACCAGCAAAATTCATTGCAGTCCTGCCTTGCCTGGACAGCTATTTAGGTACCGGCGCTGAATATTGCTGGTATCTGGATCAGTGGCGTAGCCAAGGGTGGGCCAGGGCCCACCCAATTAGGGCTCAGGCCCATCCAACAGTAGCAGTAATGAAAATGCTGCTCTCCACAATACTAGCACCTTCGCATGCTCAGCTTTCAGTGCATGCCTGCTGCAGACTACCAAGGTGGAGACTGGAGAGAAGCATTTTCCCATCAGCTGAGATATTTTTTGGTGTGGGGGTGGGGGAGAGAACATTTGGTGCCCACCCACTTCTTGCCTAGGCCCACCCAAAATCTGCTGTCTGGCTACACCCCTGATCTGGATAACTTCGGGGAGCTGACAAGTGCTTAGATATTCAGTGCTGGTACCGGCAGAGGCTGGCATTGAATGTTTGGGCAGAAATCAGTCTGCAGTGGCCTATGCTTATGAAAATGCTGACAGCGTTGACTGAATATTGAGGGTAAAAGCTCACCACTCATGAATGCGGCACAGTTGATTCCATGTACAGTGTGGTCTAACGTGGCTAGATGAGCAGTGAGTCTCAGTGTCTCTCAATCAATAGCATTTAGTGCTGTTTTTGCAGCTGATCTGTGCCATCTCCCTCACAGTCAGGATCAGCCCAACCATTAGGGTGACTGTCAGACACCTAGGGTGGCAGCTACTAGGGGAGCAGCAAAAACCAGCAACAATCACAGCAAAATAATAGATCCTAGGGGGGGGGTCAAGATGGCATCAGGAGCAGGCATGTGTTTGCGCTGATCCTCTTCACCTCCGTGAGTCCCTGACGCTGCTGCTTCTGCTGGTTGCTTTGGCGGAATGGGGAAGTGGAAAGGAGCTTTGAGGAGCTGCCCTCTAGCCCTGACAGCTCCAAGGCATTTGGTGCGGACCACTTTGGAAGGGGCAGTGTCGTAGCATGCTGTAACTGCGGAGCCTGCTTTGGGAGGAACACTGAGGGAGTCAGCGGACCTTAGCATTGACCGTGTATCTCTTACCTTGGAATTGAGGCTGAGATCCTATCAGCAGCCACACTGGAATTGGTTTCCCATTCTGAAGTTGGTGAGAGCTGCTTCCAAGGAGGGATGACTGTGAAGGAGCCTTTGGAGCCTTGCCAGTCTGGAAGTAAATCTGTTTTGCTGGCTGTAGGAGTAGAGGAGGCTACTTCTGGAGATAATCAATCACTGCAGAGGGAGACTGTAAAACCAGCTGTAGTAACTTTGCATACTGTCTGGCAGGCTGTTAAAGCCATGCAGACTAATCTTAAAGTGGCATTGACTGAGTTTAAAACTGACTTTGTAGCTATCTCTTCTAATGTTAGAGTCATGGAAAGCTATTAACCTCTCAGGGAGAGAAATTGGAAAGACAGGCTGAACAAGTGGCAGAAAACGATTGGAAACTTATTTTTGAAGTAAACATCATTCATGGACAGGAAGTTACAATATGTGGAGAACTAGTTGTGGAAGAACAATCTAAGGTTTTTGAATTTCCCTAGGTCTCTGATTGTTTTCCCTACAGAGGCGGTGCGTAAATACTTCTGTGAGGTTCTGCAGAGACCACCTGAGAATATACCCCCTCTTGTAAGAATTTTATATTTAAATTTGGGGTGAAGCCTGGGAACTCAAGTCCAGTTCAAGAGAAGGGAGACGGGCCAGATGATTTGGATTAAACAGTGGAGTGGAGGAGTAGCCTAGTTGTTAGTACAGTGGACTTTGATCCTGGGGAACTGAGTTCAATTCCCACTGCAGCTCCTTGTGACTCTGGGCAAGTCACTTAACCCTCCATTACCTTTGGTACAAAATAAGTACCTGAATATACTATGTAAACCGCTTTGAATGTAGTTGCAAAAACCTCAGAAAGGCGGTATATCAAGTCCCATTTCCCTTTTCCTATTGGAGATTCTACATGGAATGTTGCTACTATTGGAGATTCTGTTGCTACTATTTGAGATTCTACATGGAATGTAGCTATTCCACTAGCAACATTCCATGTAGAAGTCTGCCCTTGCAGATCAGCCGCGCAGGCTTCTGTTTCTGTGAGTCTGACGTCCTGCACGTACGTGCAGGACGTCAGACTCACAGAAACAGAAGCCTGCGCGGCCGCACTGCTGATCTGCAAGGGTAGGCTTCTACATGGACTGTTGCTAGTGGAAGAGTAGCCTAGTGGTTAGTGCAGTGGACTTTGATCCTGGGGAACTGAGTGCAATTCCCACTGCAGCTCCTTGTGACTCTGGGTAAGTCACTTAAACCTCCATTACCTTTGGTATAAAATAAGTACCTGAATATATGTAAACCACTTTGAATGTAGTTGCAAAAACCTCAGAAAAACAGTATATCAAGTCCCATTTCCCTTTTCTAGAAAGCTCCTTGGAGGTCATAACAGCTAGGATGACCCTCTTAGTGACTTTCACTTTGGAACATTATAGGGATTATGTTTTGAGATTGTATTTTCGTCATCTTAATGATCAGTTTTTAGGCTCCGGCTTACATATATTTCCTGATTTATTACAGGTGACACAGAATCGTAGGAAAGAATTCTTGGCTTAGGCTAGAGTTCTGGCTTAGGATGCCACTTTTGTATTGAAATTTCCTGTTAAATGTTGCATTACATATCAGTCTAAACATTTTCTTTTCTTTGAGTCTAAATGATTGATTTTATTGTGGCCAGGGAAGGTATTGATGTATTAGTGAGCTCTGATATGCCACCGCTAGAGAGTGAAGTGAACCAGCTGCAGGTTAATGTTCAGTTTGTGCTGCTCCCTTTAGATATATTTTTCTTTACTGGATTTCTGATTTGACCCTCTATTATTGTGGACTAAATATGGATATATTTTTCTTCTTTTTTTTCTATTTGATTTTATGAATATTTTCTGATCTTTCAAGTTTATGATGTAGGTATACTTGATATCATTGGTAAAAGCACACACAAAAAAGATCCTGACAGCCAAACAAACTCAAAGGTCTATCAGTGCATATTGCTGCTGCCAGTGAGGATCAGAGGCAAGTCTCCTGTGAAGGGGAGGGGAAGGGTGATAGAGAGAGATGCTGAATTCGGGAGTGGTGAGGAAAGGGAGAGATATGCCAGCTGGACCCAGTGGGGGAAAGAGAGGAACTGCCAGGAGGGACAAAACCTAGGTAACAGGTCAGATTTTTAGGCGCTATGGCAACCTGGCACCTGGGGTTTATCTATCTATCTATCTACAAATACCCTTCCCCCCCCCCCCCCCCCCCCCCCCAACAAGTTTTATATTTAAAATCATGATGTCTTGAGGAAGCAGATTAGGGGCCTGAAATTTGGGGTGTTAAACCTGAAGTTTCACCTAGGTAGCCCAGTACCCTTACATCAGCCCTGCTCACAGTTGAAAGATACATTAAGATTGATCCCTTTTGTTTTTGTAATTGGAAAACATGGAGCTGCACAAAAAAATGACAGACTCTCAATACAGATACTTGTGAAATGTATTTAAAACTATTAAAAATAAAAGAAACAAAATACATTTCATAATGCCCTGATTCTACAGTCTATCTGTACATTCAGCAGTTAACCCAAAGTACAAAATTACATGAAAAGATTTCAATAATATAAAAATAGCAAATAACCAGTAATAAATACAAATTAGCTTTTTGCAGTAACTCTGGAGGCTGACCTCTCTGAACATTTTAAATTCTCACTTATTTAATATACTTTAAAACTCACTTTTAAATGACTGACAGGGTCCTGTACTAACAGCGTGTGCTAATTCTGTTAACTGCGATAAATAGGAAAATGACAAGAAGAAAACAGTTGCAAAATTAAAAGTTGTCATGACACATGGAGATTACTTAAAAATTCCATGGTAGAAGCACAGATGAAATGTATTCAATGCATGAAAACTGTCAGCATTGTTAAATGATGCTGTGAAAGAGGCAATTGAAACCCAAATGGCATCCTTGGAAAAAAAAAACAGGTCCAAATAGGAAAATAGAAATGAATATAAGCCCTGGCATTTTAGATATAAACTATTAATTAGGCAGGTCAAGAGAGAAAAATCTAGTAATAAAACAATTTTCTAATAAAATAAAACCAAGAATCTAAGAGGGAGTTAACTGGATCATTAGCAGGGCAGTTCTACAAAGTATGTATGAACAGTTGCACACTGATTACATGCATATGTCATGTGAGGAAGAAATAAGAGGATTCATAGTAGAGTGGCCTCCCCAAGCCAAAAGTCTTCCAAAACATAAGATCTCTTCAGCTTAGAGCCCTTTTGTAGGAACTAGAGGAAGAGACAGAACAGGAAGATCTGCTGCAGTTAAGCCTGGAGGCAACAGAGGAGACCCCAACAAAATAAGAACATAAGAGTAGCCAAACAGTGGCCAAGCCAGGTCACAAGTACCTGACAGAAACCCAAATCGTGACGACATTCCATGCTACAAATCCCAGGGCAAGCAGTTGCTTCCCATGTCTGTCTCAATAGCAGACTATGGACTTTTCCTCCAGGAATTTGTCCAAACCTTTTTTAAACCCAGATATGCTAACCGCTGTTACCACATCCTCCGGCAAAGAGTTCCAGAGCTTAACTATTCATTGAGTGAAAACATATTTCTTCCTATTTATGTTACTTCTTTGAGTGTTCCCTAGTCTTTGTACTTTTGGAACGAGCCAGCCAAGGAAAGGAGGAGAATGTTTCTGAAATCCCCTCCATAACAAAGCAGTGTATAATGGGACCTTCAGAAGGAAGCAGGGCTTTAAAATCGCCACAGCCCGGGAATTGCCAGAAGAGGAAGGGGAGGAGGCTCCTCCCCCCCAAGCTATGGACTTAGAAATCACTGACACTTCTGAGGCTGCAGCAGATGAACCTATGGAGCTAGAGGAACCAGTGTCTAGAGTCTATAACTTCATGGGAATGTGAAGATATAGGACCAAGAGAGTAAAAGACAAAAGGCTGCTGATTTATAAGGGCAGGTAGGTCCCTATAATCTTTGGTATTCACTTGAATAGAGAAGTGAAAGCTAACTAGGGAATCATAAGTTGTATTTTTTCTCCCTTTTTCATGGTACTGCTAGCAAAGAAGGAGGGTATAATGGAGGTCAAGCCTTCTCTGTTGTGAGCAGATATGAGCATAGGTCTGCTAGCTCTGTTTGGTTCTAGACTTGAGAAACAGATCGGACAGAAGGTTTTGCATCGGTTTTGCTCATTGAACAGTTTTCGCTAATATTACCTAATAGTCCCCATATTTTGGGAACTGGATCTCTTGGTTGTTTTTCTGTAAGAGTGAGCATTGAACTAACATTTATTTATTTAATATAGTTATTGGGATTTATTAACCACCTTTACGAAGTTACATGGACTTGAAGCAAATTACCCTGACCAGAATGTAAAGAACAATTTGACATATAAGAAACAAGTTTCTATTTGAAGTATCATGGCTTCTGAAACTGTAAAACCTTGGAACTGAACCCTTTCCCTCATGGGAAGCCAATGTAATTCATATTTCTGTGTTTCTAAAAGGGGACTAGTACTCTCCCAAAGGTGCACACCCAACAGTGGAGGAGTGGCCTTTTGGTTAGAGCACTGGTCTTGACATCCAGAGGTGCCCAGTTCAATGCCTACTGCTGCCCCCTATGATCTTGGGCAAGACTCTTAACCCTCCATTGCCTCATGTACAAAGTTAGATTGTGAGCCCTCCAGGAACAGGAAAATACCCAGTGTACCTGAATATAACTCACCTTGAACTACTACTGAAAAAGTGTGAGCAAAATCCAAATAAATAAATACTATTGCAGCTGTATTCTGGAGAACTTGTAATTTCCTAAACAAAATCATGGGTAAACCCATATATAAAACACTACATAATCCAAAGACTGAACACAAGGGCATAAGTGACTGTCAAAGCTTTCTTCTCCAAAAAAGGTCTCAATTGCCTGATTTCCAAAAGGTTTTTTTGAGTAACAAGATCTTTCTTTTGCAATTCCATCTTGTCTTAACATAACACCCAGTACCTGTATGCTGCCACTCTAATCTCTGACCAAGTGTGCTGGATAGCTATCTGGGGAAGTTAGCACAGTTATTTTGTTATTTATTGCATGGCCATCGAATATCTGGATATTCAACATCAGCATCTGGATATATCCCAGTGCTGAATATCCAGATATTTAAAAAAACAAAAAAAACCACAACAACCTGTAGCAGTCAGTGTGAAAAACAGCTGACATGTTAATATTAGCTTCTAAATTAATAGGTTTTTAGTGTAATAGGTTTTTAGTGATGCAATCTGACATGTCCAGCGCTTTTGATGTAGTAGATGATGATCTATTATTAAACTTATTAGACCACTTTGGATTATGCAGGAAAGTCCTAGCATGGTTTCAGGCTTTTCAAAAATTGAGATCTTATCAAGTAAAAATGTGAGGTTCTCTTTCGCCACCATGGTCTCCTCTGTGGTATGCCTCACGGATCACCTCTATCTCTCATCCTATTCAATGTCATGATGCCACCTTTGGGTAATAGATTAGAAATAGTGAGGTTTCACTCATTCGTTTATGTTGATGATGTCACAATTTTCATTCCATTTAAAAATGGTTTACATGAAATTCTATCTAAGACCAAAGTAGGTCTTGACTTGATAGAATTATGGGCCTCCGAATTTTAATTGAAATTAAATAGAGAAAAAACGTAATAATTACAAATCCTTTTGATCATAGTCCATATAACAGTTTCACCATAGATTATACTTCTTATCCTTTTGGAAACTAATCTAAAAGTATTAGGTGTAATTATAGATCGGCATCTAACTTTTAAACCTCAGATTTCCTCTGTAGTCACCAAGGGCCCTGTTTACTAAGCCGTGCTGTAGGCACGCTATATTCCTATGGGTGTCTCTAGCATTAGCTCATGCTCATTTTTAGCGCACGCTAAAAGGTTTACGTGCCTACAGCACAGCTTAGTAAACAGGTCCCAAATCTTTAAGTCCCTTTGGAAACTGAAACGTATTAGATCATTGTTTTCACCCAATATCCTTAGCTTACTTGTACAGTCCCTAGTCCTAACTCAGCTTGATTACTGTAACTCCATTTATAAGGTGGGCTTTCTAAAATGACTGCAAATTGCTCAAAATACTGCAGCTAGATTTATCTTTTGAGTATCACGTTTTGATAGAGCCTCACCTTTATTGCTTAAGTTGCATTGGCTTACCATAAAAGCAAGGATTACATTTGTTTGTTATTTATTTATTTGTTCATCCTTGTATCCCACAATTATCCAGAACAAGTTTTGCTTTATAGTTACAAACTGGCCTGGATCATCAGACACACATGTTGTTAACCATTATCAAAGAGACATTGCAGTAGTTGTATTGTAGTTTCTTGACTTGGTTGGTTCTTTGGTGATGCTTGCTCTTAACCATAGAATTTCTTGAAGAGGTATGTTTTCAGTTCTTTTCTGAACTGAAGATAGTTTGTAATGCTTCGTGTGATCTTAGGAATTGAGGTTTACCATTTGGAACCCAGGTAGCTGAAACTGGCCGTGTGGATGGTTTTGTAGATTGTGTTTCTGCATTTGGGTAGGTGAGTAGTAGTAACTTCTGGCTTCTGGGCTTGCGTTTCTTGGTGATATTTCGATCAGGTCTAGCATGTAGTCAGGGACCATGCCAAATAATATTTTGAAAATGAGGGTGCTGGTTTTGAATAGAAGTCTGGCCTTGATCAGGAGCCAGTGTAACTTTGTGAGCAATGGGGTCGCTCTTTCGTATTTTGATTTTTTGAATATCAGCCATGTTTCTGTGTTTTGGACGGTTTGCAGCGATTTCGGTATGTTTTCTTTGTACCATACATATGCTGCATTGCAATAGTCTAGTTGTGGCAGTAATAATGACTGTTTTGGTGCTGTATGATGGTCTGAAACCTAATTGAGAGCTATGTAGGATTGAGAAGTGTGTCAGATATTCCATTAGTTGTTGTGCTACTAGGCCCTCCATCTTTTTGTAAGCAATGGTATTGAAGTCACTGTTCTATGGTTTGTTAGTTTGCTAATCTTGCTGGTGTTGTTTTGGGAGATTGGGGTAAGTATGATGTTGCTCCTTGTCGGAAGGGAAGTGGCCGCTTGAAAGCATGTGTTTTGTGTGTTCGGTAACGTGTTCCAGGAACCATTCTGGTGGGTTCTTCATTAAGTAGTTGGGGCATTTGTCTAATATACAGTTTGCATGTGTGTATTTTGTCAGTAGTGCTTTAACTGTGCTGGTTGTGGGTATTTTAAAAGTGGACCAGATTCTGTCTGCCTTGACGTGATCTTTTTTAGATTCATATTCGTGTAGGAAGTCTATGGGGGATGCTTGTGCTTCAGCAAGGTTTTTTCTTGTTTTTGTTATTTTTTGTTTGAAGTATTTTATGAGCTCATCTGCTGTTGGTGGTGTTTTGTTTCATGTTTGTAGAGCTTGGGTGTTTAGTAGGTCGTTCAAGAGTTCATATATTTTTTTCGTGTTGATCTGTTCTTGGCTTACGTATGTGCTGTAGTATTCCACTTTGATTCTCTTTATGCTTTGTTTGTACGTTCTTATTGCTCTTCTCTATGTAGTTTTGTTTGTGTCTGATTTGTTTTTAGACCATTTTCTTTCTAATTTCCTGCAGAGTTTTTTTCATGTCTAGTAGCTCATTGTTGAACCAGAGGCATGGTTGTTTGTTGTTTTCGTTTTGAGTGGTGCTATTTTGTTCAATATTTTGTTGCTTATTTCATCCCATTCACTCATGAAATGATTGTCTTTGGGTGAGATGTTTGTTTGTTTGTTTGTTTGTTTGTTTTGCGCTGTCAGCCAGAAGCTTTGGTTATCCACTTTTCCTCTGGTTGTGAAAGTTTGTAATGTTCTTGTTTTGCTGACTTTGATTTTCTCTTTCTGTTGAAGTGTGAAGACGAGTTTGCAGTGATCTGACCATATTACTTGTTCCCATTTGGGGTTTTCTAGTGTTTGGTGGTTGTTTGCTGTGAAACTGTAAGCTAGTAAGTCTAGTAGAAGGCCTTTTGTGTATGATGAAGTGGCTTGTGGAGGTTTGAAGTTCCATTGGTTCAGGAAATTTACCAGTGTATTAGTGTTGGTGTTTTGATAATTTTCTAGATGTATGTTGATATCTCCCTGTAGTAGGATGTCTGAGAAGCTGGTGAAAATATTTGATACAAAATCCATGAAGTCCTTTTGGGCATTGTCCCATTTGCCTGCTGGGCGATAGAATAGTATGTAGCATAGTTGGCCAGCTAGTGTTGTGTCTGTGACTTCACATGCCAGAATTTTGACTGCAGAGGATATGTGTTCCGCTGTGGGTTCTGCTGTGAAGAAGAATTTGTGTATTAAGGCAATTCCACCACCTTTTTTTTGTTTTGGTGATGTGGGTTATTTTATATCCCGGTGGGCATAGGTCTAGCAATATTGGGTCATCTTTAAGGTGCAGCCATGTTTCTGTTATGAACAGGAAACCTAATCGTTCTGTTTGGATCCAGTCTCTGATTATATCTGACTTGTTGACAACTGACCTTGTGTTTACGTAGCCTGTGGGGATTGTGGCTTATGTGTTGTGTTTGGTGTTGGTATGTTTAATATGTTGTATTTGTCTGTACACTTTGTTTTTTTGAGCTTGTGGTTATTTTGGTTGTTTTTCATATTTGTCTGTTTTTTGTTAGTGTGGTGTTTTCTGGTTTGTTATTAAGTTTGTAGGTTGGTCATTCCGGTTGGTAGTGGATGCATCGTCTGGCTGAAATAAGTACTGGGATTTTATTCCACTCATTACGTGTTGCCACTTGCATCCCCGTTATCCATAAAGTTATTATGCAATAGAAGACCCATGTTCTTATGTTTACCATTTTGATGCTGTTACTGTAAATTGATCTAGTGCATGAGGTTAGATTTGAAGTGTGTGTTTTTCTTCCTCCTGTGTGCAGTGTTGTAGAGAAATTTGCAATTCTCTTAAATTATAATCGAATGATGAGGGTTGTAGACCAACAGGAAGTGTGTTAGAGCTCACTGTACTTGTAGTGAATCAGCTAGCACATAGTATGGTGGTCGCAGAGAGAGGCTGATGAATCCTGGGGTGGTAGTTAGGCTAAGATGTCAGTGAGAGAATAGCAATTATCTGGTAGTTTGTAAAGTAAGGGATAGCTAGTGCACAGTGTTGTATCTGCATCGTTGAGATATTGTCGTGACATTGCACTCAAGTAAGTGCTAGTGGTGGATTGTATCCTTATGTAGTGGATGGATAGTGGAGAAGTAATTAAAGCATAAGACAGTGCCTGCAATATTGTGCAGTTTTCCTGGCTTAGCATTCAGGCTATATTGTGCCTTCAGTAATGTAACATTGCCCTGGGAGAAGAAATGTTGAGATTTTAGTTGTAGTGTTCTTGCTGTAATTCAGGAATTAGGGAATTAGGATCTTTAGCCCTGGGGAATCTGCATCAATGATAGACTAGTCTGGAACCAGTTCTTCTTTAGCTAAGGGAGGTAATCAGATCTGGCAGCCAGTGTTTTGCAAAGCAAGTTAATGCCCTTTAGTATCCGGATTGTATTTGTTGGAGAGATGAGACCTATTATGAGGTTGGTATGCTGCAGCAAGATAGTTTTGCCACCCATGTCTTTGCTGTCGCTTGGAGGCTGGGGTCCTTGATCTGCGAGGTAGTGTTGTAATGGACTGATAGATGCTTCAGTGGTTTGGGAGAGAGACGCCATGTTGGTCAGCACAGGTCTTTAAGCAGAGAGGTCAAGAGACAACCCGCATGGGGTGAGGAGGTATAGTAGATTAGAAGTACTTGCCCTGCTTTGTCCGGTAGGTTCCTCTTTCTTCGGCTATCATTCTCCTATAATGAGTCATACAGCTCCGAGTGGGGCACCTTGTGCGGAATCTGCTTACTTCAGCTGGGAGAGGTCTCAGAAGCAGGTCTCCAATTCTTCGGTTGTGTTTGCAGCTTGGCCTGCCCCCGGTGTGGGAAGATGCGGTGCTCGGTGTCTCCTCTGTGTTTTCATTTCTCAGATATTATATGGTACATGCAACCGCTGATTAAGCTTCCTCTGCACAATGCCTCACCTGGTGCAAGGAACTACCTGAGACTACATTTTCTGAACTGCAAGAAAGTAATTTACAGATCAGTTCACTCTGTCAATTTTAACTATCAGGGTGCCAACTGGTAGAACTCTCTGTCAACAACAATTAGAAGCCAACAAAATTACTTGAAATTTTGCAAGGCTCTGAAATCTTACCTTTTGGCTAAGTTCATATTAAGGGATAATGACTCTATAGCTTAATCCGGTCTTTTGCCAAGTTCTACACATTTCCTATGCCCTTTACCTTTCTGCCTTGTGTAAAATCTTTCTAAGAAGAGCAAGTTCCCTGGGGGGAGTGATTGGGAGGTCCCTAGGAAGCCCAGCCCAAGGGGAGTAGTTTTGAAATAAAATGCAGAGAGATAGTGCCCTGGGACTGAAGAGTGACAGGGGGAGGAGATTGGAAGGAGATAAGGAAGAGTGTTTGCCCTTGAGAGGACTCTTTGGGTAGGTTTAAGCTGCCTGCACTGTCCCATGCCTTTGACATAGAGGAAGGAAAGGGGAATCCTGGAAAGCAGAGAGATCCCTTGGCTGTAAGAGGCCGGTTGCGGCTCTATAAAGTGGCAACCAGGAAAGGAGTGTGCTACAGGTAGGTAGAGGAAGGCTCAGCCCGGGAGCAGGAGACCAGAGCTAGGGAGAGCTCATCCCAGGACCAGGGTGGATCCAGAGGAGGGTCAGACTAAAGGGGGGAGGGGAGTCTGAGCCTCTATGAGGAGAAGTGCAGCCTTTGGAATTAAGATCTCTCTACAGTAGTGTTGTCTGAATAGATGAGGGCCGAATTTGAACCAAATCTGTTTCCTGTAGCAAATAATTGCCCATGGGTGGGGAAGGGGAAAAGGGAACACAAACCAGAGCCACGTAGGGAAGAGGTAAAGGCAGAAGCATGAGGCACTTCATCAATGACGTTGAAAATTCTTGACAAGCAGCAAAACAAACCCAGCCCTGCTTCTTTTCTCCCGAATACCATGCCTAATGAGCTCAATAGCACTTGACTAAGAAAGTAAAAGAAGAATCAGAACACTATTTCCCTCCTAATTCTATAAAAGTCACCAAACATTGTGTGCGCAGATTTGGGCATGTGCCCAATTTACAGGTAACTAGAGCCAATAATTGGCTTTTTAACAACCAATTAGCACTAATTAGCTTTAATTGGCATTTACGTGTGTAAATTTAGCAGTGGGATCCACCCCTAAAATTTACATTTGATCTGAAAAAGGGGGCACAGAAATGGGAGGGTCATGAGTGTAAAGGGGCGTTCCTAAAATTAACATGCATTGCTATAGAATAATGGGGATATGCACCTAATGTAGGCATGTACACGTTTCGGTTGGTGCAAATGCCTGCGCCTAAGTTAGGCATGATTCCCGGGCATAAAGTGCTGTTCTATAAACTGTGCCTAACTTTAAGTGCAGCTTATAGAATAGCACTTTTTTCAGCGCCATATATAGAATCTAACCCTTTCTGTTCTGCATTCAGACAGAAAAGATCAAGGAGAAGGTAGTAGCATAAAAATTACTTTGCTAAACTCAAAAACGTGTAAAAAAAAAAAAAAAAAAAGAAGATAAGGACTGTTGTATCACAAATTGTCGGCTCTAACCAAATTCATTAATGCCTCGTTTTCTGTTTCTGGTGACTAGTCACCTTTTCCCAGAGATGGTCACATATTTTTAACATTTCCTATCCTGTATGTAACTAAAAATGTGCATGTTGTTCCCAGAACATGTGTTATGGATATACATATGTTAGGGATGTACAGATAAACCAACTAATTTTTGCCTTGTGTACATCCCTAAACACATATACTTTTTCTTACATTTAGTAGAGATGTTCCTGGTGGCAGAGTTAAGGCAGCGATTGCAACAATGTGCCTACTTCTGTAATTTCAAAAGTACATGCATTATTTTGTTTGGAAAAATGCCTTCTAAAAAAAATAAATGCAAATGTCCACGGGCGCTTTGATCTTAGTTCAAATTCTCAAACACCGTATGTGTGCATCTGCACTTTAAAGGCTATTGCAAAGTGCAGGGAAACGGTACCCACAGACTTTGCAAATATGCGCAGTCTGAAAATTGTCCTCTGAAAATACAAATATTCATCAAAAATTCACATTTATTTATTTTTTTAAATACAGAACAAGAAATACACTGGAATACAGAGCTAAAGAGGAGTACAGAAGACAATGGGAACATTGTCTTTCATTAATCCTCCTGTGCCAGACCACAATCTTGTTTATTTTCTGTTGAAATGCTGTCAAGTGATGCTTATTTCTAGGCCAATGCCATAGGCAAGGCTCCCGATTGAGAACAAGAGAATTATGCCCAGGCTCTGTAAACAGACACACCTCAGCAGCCCAGGTTATGGTTGGCCTCATCTGTGGAACAACTCTACATTTAACAATTATTTGGCTGGAAGGTAGCAGAGGGTATTCATGTAGCAGCTAGGTTTAAAAAACAAGAAAAAAAAAAGGAGACAGAAGGCACAGTTTAGAGAAGATGAGAACTGGATCTTTCTGAAAGCAAAAGAAAAAAAATGAGTAGAAAATTCTGCAACTGAAAATGAAATGCAGTTTGTTTATAAAGAGTTCTGAAGGAAGAAGTCGCTGTGGTAAAATATGAATATTGAATTCGCCAACGTGATCTATGCATGAATTGTTTCTAATGGGATTATTGAGTATCGTATGTCTATTTTCACTGTTAATACCAAAACCCACTGTGCAAGACGATCGAGATTAAAGGGATTTTGAAGCCTGACAATTTGTACATGTATTGCTTAATCAGTGGAAGTAAAGGATTACAAAAAGAATTATAGGGTTTCAATATTGTTCAGCATTACCTCTCATGATATTGGGGGTTTGATTTGATTTATTAGTTTTATATACCGCTTAACACAGCCAAAGTTTTAAAGCAGTTTATGGCCAAGGTTTTAAAGGGATATTTTTTTTAAATCAGGAACTACCTAGTTTTAGATGTCACAAACACAGGTAAATGAAGGTGTTTTAACCACTGACTCATATAAGTGGCCACATATGCTTTTGTAAATTCTGACCAGTGTGTGAATATGTGTGTTGTTTGTATGGCTCATTCTTTACTGTGCACATACACAATTACGTGCATTGATTATGAAATATGATCATTTATGTGTGTTCTTGTGAAATATAGGTGTGTATTTCCATCAGCTCTAGGGCTAATATATGTGACTAGCCGTTAAGCCCTTTAAAACAGGCGAGATTTGTAATTCTCACCTCCATGTCCAGCAAACCTCCTCTCTCCCCTGCCTTCCCCTCCCCCGATCCATGTCCAGCAAACCTCCTCTCTCCCCTGCCCTCCCCCCCCATGTCCAGCAGCCCTCCTGTATCCCCTGGCCTCCCCCTGTCCAATAACCCTGCTCTCTCCCCTGCCCTCCCCCCATATCCAGCAACCTTCCTCTTTCCCTTGGCTCCCCCCGTCCACCAACCCTGCTCTCTCCCCTGCCCTCCCCCCATGTCCAGCAATCCTCCTCTCTCCCCTGCCCTCCCCTGCCCTCCCCCCATGTCCAGCAGCTCTTCTGTCTCCCCTGGCCTCACCCCGTCCACCGGCCCTCCTCTCTCCCCTGCCCTCCCCCCATTTCCAGCAACCCTCCTCTCTGCCCTGCTCTCTCTCCATGTCCAGCAACCCTCCTCTCTCCCCCCTGCCCTCCCCCCATGTCCAGCTACCCTCCTCGCTGCCGCTCCCTCCCCCCTCCATGCCGAGCACCCTGCACTGACATGAGAGCGCCTCTCACCTTCGTGTGAAAGCGCTGCAGGCAGCAGCAATCGCTCTGCTGCTGCCTGCAGCGCTTCCACACGGAGGTGAGAGGCGCTCTCATGTCAGTGCAGGGGGCCCGATATGGAGGGGGGAGGGAGTGGCAGCGGCAGCGACGACATCGGGGATGGGGGGGAGGGTGGAGGTTGGTGCGCCGGCGATGTTCCTTTCCTTCGTCTCCAGGTTCTCCAGCAGCAGCGGCAGGCCGGCAGGGCCCGTTTCCCTCTCTGTTCCGCCCTCTGACTTCATCATGTCTTGACGCGAGGGCAGGACAGAGAGGGAAGTCTCTACTGCACATTTGTGGGTGAGTCAGTCACTTGTCTTTTATATGTTTGATTGTGCCTTAATTCAGTTCTTTAGACAAGTAGATGCCTATTTGTCTTTATAAAATAGGTGTGATTTGGAGCATTAAAAAGCATTTTCCTAAGGTGCCCTGTTCTAAAATTACCTTCATTCTGTTTCTGGCCTGATAGGAGGATACAATAGATTTTGCTGCTATGGATGGTCATTTTCTTATTTCCCTGGGGATAAAGTAGTTTTTCATTTCTTTTTGTTGTGTGAAATATTTTATTTTCTCTGTCAACTTTAGGAAGTGTGCATCTCTGAGGAAATGTATTTCTCTTTCTCATTCCCCAGTGTGGTACCGCATGAAGAATCTGTCTTCCTGGGATATTTATTTCAAATTTTGGGGTCCTTTTTTCTAAGCTGCGCTAAAAGGTGGCCTATACTATGACTAGCATGTGGGTTTCCTGGGGTCACTTTTAGCGCAGCTGTAAAATGGTCGCATTTCTATTTTTCCTATTAATGGCCAGGCATTAAATTCCCAACTAGCGCGTGGCAATTAACATGTAAGCTGTTATCAACACCTATTTAGTAGGCATAAAGGGCTGACGTGCTAACCATACAATAAAAAGTTGGCATGCGGCAATGCAGCTGCGATAACTGATTAGTGCTGGGCACGCCTAGTCTCCACTCCCAAACTTAGCCCCCGCACTAAAACATACCCCTCGATATTCAGCTCTATTTAACTAACCAGAAAGGCTGCTGACCACTTAAATAGCGCTTAACCGGATCTGAGTTGATATTCAATGGGGGATAAATGACCTGGGCCTAACTGTTCCTTTTAAAATTTCCATTTCACCTGTCTTATTTTTTGTTTATGTTTTATTATTTTTCCTATTCCTCTTTGTTGTTGTCTGTTTTATTTTTCTACCATAATCTTTCTTTGCTTCTGCATTTGCTTTTCAATTCGAATAATTCTTTGTTGAACCAGGAGGCAGGTTTTTGTCTAGGACTACACTATTATTATTATTTTGTGGTGTCTCTCTGACCTGTTTCGCTTGCTTTATTTGCTACTTTGTCCTTTCTTTGCCTTTTCAGCTGCTACCATACTCCTTCACCTTGCCTCCACCTGATTCCTTCTTCATGGATTTTCGATTTGTCTGTCAATATTTATTTGAATTATTTTGCTCACACCTTCTTCACTAGTAGCTCAAGGTGAGTTACAGCCAGGTATACTGGGTATTTCCCTGTCCCTGGAGGGCTCACAATCAAAGTTTGTACCTGAGGCAATGGAGGGTTAAGTGGCTTGCCCAAGATCACAAGGAGCAGCACTGGGATTTGAACCAGCCACCTCTGGATATCAAGACTGTTGCTCTAATCACCAGACCACTCCTCCACTCATTGTGTCCACCCCGGGGTGTAAGGTTGCTCTGCCGGAGCAGAGGGCAACAAAGGAATGGAGGTCTTTCGTACTACAGAAAAACCATGCCCAAGGGGCTTATTGCTCCGGCACACTAATGGTTGCTGTTGGGGCTCAGCATGCCCCAAAGGGTATGACCTGGATCTTTAACAATAAAATCTCCACACATAATTTTTTTGTACAGCTAAAAGTAAACGTACATGCATTTACTCATGGAAAAACTTCAGATTATTGCCTGCTTGATCTTTAAAGCATTGCATCTGGATGTCTAAAGGAAGGCCATGGAACTGGACTGGCTACTAAAAATAGATATCAAAGATGCTTACATGCACAACTGAGGTGTTTCAAAATTTGCTGGGATTCTCACTAATGACAATAGCCATTTAATGCAGCATTTCGATGACTAACTTCTATGAGTTTTAGACACAGGAGGAATGATTTTGCAAATGATGCAAATATTTAAATCCAAAAATTAGTCTAAAAATAGTACATAATAAAATGTATTGGAACAAAAGGCAAATGAGACCCAGGGTAGATGTAAGTCCAAAATAGGAAACAAGCCGAATCAAGAAATCTCTAGCTCCTACTGCTGTTTTGACCAGCTATGTGGCTGTTTCATGTCCATGCTGGTTGTTTGTTGTAAAATGACATTTATTAAAATACATGATACGACTTGTAATCTTTTAGAGATGTCCTGTAATTAGTTACTTCAAATCTTTTGCCAGAAGTCCTTTCAATCTCCATCTGTCTCTCTCCCTCTCTTTGAGTTCTGTTCTCTACATTATTCTCCGTGCACAAACAGGATGTTGCAGACACATAAGTGAATGATGTCATCTGATAGTGCCAGTATGGATAGCTCTGTCACAGATTTCTTGCACAATTCCTACCTCAGAAGCCGCCTCAAGCTTTTTGTTTTTTTGTCTGCTCAATTGTTTGGATATTGTTTATGCTCTTTGTGTTGAGAAGAGTTTTTTTTCTCTCCTTTCTCTTAGTGATTTTATTTCCAAGTCCCCCCTGCCCCCTACCATTAAAAAAAAAGTGACCTTGCAAACCATTTGTTTTGTTTTGCTGCAGAATGATGCTTCTGCTGCTAGAAATATTTAACATGGACATCCGCCAGAAGTGCTACAATTGTTTGGGTTCAAACCATGATGTGCCGAACTATCTCACTGCAGTAGGATGTTGCTGAAGGTGAGACATTTCAGGAACTTGTTTATAGTGGAGCCTTAGGGAAGGCCATAAAGTGGTCCTCCCCTGATAACTACCCAGTCCCAGAGTAGGCCGTGATATTCGTCTCTCTTACCCTTACACTTGTCATATGGAATATAATAGTTTGGACAGGTGAAGCAGTAGAATTTCTGTCTCCTAACACTTACCCCAAGATACAGTGGACCAGAATTAGAATTTACTATAGAAAACTGCATTGGCTCCAGTTGAGGCCAGGATAACTTTTAAACTAGGATGTACGTTGTGGAAAATTGCACAGGGATCAGTACTGCAATACTTAATATCTCTTATACACTACGCGTTAGGAAGAAAGTTATATAACACTCGTAATTCTCTTCTGTTTGATTTTCCAAACCCCAAGGGCATTTCTGGGAAGAAACATTTTATATGTCTGTTTGCGTATCAGGCAGCCAAGCTTTGGAAATCCTTGCCTACCAATTTACAGTTTTCATTATCTTATGATACATTTAAGAAGGGCCTTAAGACTTTATTGTTTTCTCAATATATGGATAGGAAATAGTGGGTGTCAGTTTTGTTATGTTTTCTTTAAATATGTTATATCCTAGGCGTTTTGTGGTCTAGAGTCTTTCTGTAATCTGCTATGAACTATGCAAATGGAATTAGTGGAATATAAGAAAAATAACTGTAACTGTAGATAATTATCGCTATATGGTCTGTTGATTGTCTTAGCCTTCTTTGCATTGGGTTCCTTCACACTTGTATCAGAAGATGAAATCTTTTCTTTGGTAACTGGATACTGATCCATTGTGAAAAAGTGAACAGTAATAATATTAATTAAAATTCAAGTCAAACTACTGAAGATGGAATCGCTAAACTTAACAGTGCAGCTACACTAGTGTCATGGCGTATGTTGGCTGACTGAACCCAGACCTCCTCATCCAGAAGTTTATAATCTGTTGGTGCTTAATCCTTGCCTGCAGCTGAGCATTCCCAGCTCTATGGTGCCATACAATTGAGGGAAATTAGCGTACATGAAGCAGGATTGTATGACCGAAACCCAGATGACTCGCACACTTCAAGGGTTGTTCTGTGAGTTTTGACTCACTTGGTAGGATTCGTGTTGGCTGGCTGTATGGTGCGCTCGGGCAATGTGGCAGGGTGAATTTCATTAAGCCTAATATTTCTCATCTCATCCATCCGTTAAAGTTAAAAACTTTGGTGGTACACCTCTGGCTTTGTCATAGCACACCGTTTGAGAAACCCTGCTCTACAAGTGGCATATCTAGAAAGTAATTTCCGGGTGGGCCCATGCATTTTTTCTCTGCTCCTGATCCTTGTCTCTGCCAAATTTATAAACTTAATACTTTTGCTGATGAACATATTTCAGCTGGAACCCCTGGGCCATCGGAATATTGTGGCAGTCATTGACTACCAACACTGGCAACCCACACATGCTCAATTCTCATGTACGAACTGAGCTGCATTGGGTGCTGGGAATTATGGATAGGAGAGATGGAGTGGGAATTTGAGGGGATAGTGCTTCTGCTCCTTCCCTCCTCCCAGTCCCATACTTGGGCAATTTTAGATATGAGTGGGGGTGTATTGATGGGCGAATGAGTGAGGGTGTGACATGAGGGATATGAGAAGAGAGTCAAGAAAAGGGTATGATGTGGGTAGAAGGTTGAGACATCATGTGAATGATGTGGAAGACTGGAGAGAGGATGAGAGGCACTGAAAAGGGATGGGGGTATTGGAGGGGGATATGGCTCTCTGAAGGGGTTGAGTGATGGTGGAAATGGGGTTAAAAAGATGGTGAAAGAGACACTATTGGGCATGGGGTATAGGGTAAGAGATATAAGAATGACCTTGGAGGCAAGGGAATGAAGGAGAGACAGGGATGGAGCTGGGAACTGATAGGGTGATGAGATCCAGTGAAGGGTAGGTGAGGGCTAAGAGGATTGGAATGGAGTTTAAGGAAGTGGGTGAAAGATGGGGTTTAGGAGACTGGATAAGTGAGAGACAGAGGGCGATGGTAAAAGCTAGTAGACAGATGAGAAGTGAAACAGAGACCAAAGACTAAAAAAGATGAGAGAAAGGGGGATAAATGCAGAGGAGAAAAAAAAGAGGGGGGGGGGGGGAACATAAAATGAAAAGAGAGGAGAGAGAAGAAATAGAAAAGCCAACGTGGAAAAGAATTTAGAGAAGACTGACACATGGAAAGTGGAAAAGAGACTGGGACCAGCCCAAGTAGAAAAATAAAATGCTCAGACAACAAAGGTAGAAAAGAAAAAATATTTTTATTTAATACTTTTAAGGACTGAGATGTGCCTGCTTTGTGAAATGTACATCTTTGCTAGTTTTGTGTTTTGCAGAGTGCAGGAGAAAATATATTTCTGTTTCTCTTTTACCAGTGTTTGCACTGCTTACAGAGTCTGGCTTTTGGATCTCTATTTCAGTTTTTCTGTGGTTCCCTGTTTTGTATAGTGATAAAAACCACCGAGGTGGAGGAACAGATGACTACGATGAATAGTCCAGAAGGGAAAAAGAGGGAGAGTAGTGGAAGGGTCTTCCAACATAGGACACTAACACACAGGTAATTGTTCAAGAGGCTTTATTGGCAATTACCTGTGTGATAGTGTCCTATGTTGGAAGATTCTTCCACTACCCTCCCTCCTTTCCCTATTTTGTATCATGTGAGGGTCTGTCTATGGTCTGCACATGCAACTTAGGTGAAGGATTCTGCTAGCATGTAGTATGTGTAGGAATGTGTAACAGCCCAGTTTCCCAGTAGCAGGTATATGGGTGCTCTAGGGCTTATAACACTATCCTTTCATAGGTAGGTTAGGGCTATTATGATGTGTTACGTTTTCTGTACAGGTTTTCAGTGTCCTTTTGCAGGGTTTTGTATTATTTCATAAAGTGTCTGGCCCTATTTGAAAGCAGGCACTGGGGCAAACAAAACCCCATCTGCTTTAAGTTTGTGCTGTTCCTGAGGTGGTGATCAGAATTTGAATATTTTTGGATGGTGAGTTGTAAGGGGATAAAGCTCTTAAGCGGCTAGGATAACTGCATCAAACACAGTACTATCTTAATGCGGTTCATCTTAGCCAGTTAAGGGCTGAATATCACTCAAGCTATGTTTTTATCCAGCCGTGTATGCCTGGATATTCAATGCAGGTGCAAGGACATGGCTTGGCATTGAAAATCCGAGAATAAAGCTGGCAGTGGTCAGCAAAACACTGGCTGCCGCCAGCTGAATATCAGGCCCAATATGTCTGCTGGAGAGGGGTTATGTTACTGATACAGAGATTTTATTTTGTATGGTGAATTCTAGGGGGAAATGTTGCATGAGGAAGGCTCCTGTGGATGCAGAATAAGTGCTTGCATTTAAGTAACAATGAAGAATCAGGGATAAGTATTTTTTTTTTATATTAGAGTTTCAGACAACATAATTTAATTAAAATAATTTTTGTTGAGTATAGCCAATGTTGGCATTTTTTTGTGTGGAGTTTGGGAATATAAATTGCATTCTGTTTTTCCTGGGGCAATTGCCTGACTAGTATTTAGCGTGAGGGGACCTACTCATCCTCCTTCCTAATCAAAGGATCCTCTGTTTTGGATGCTTTGAAGGGGTATCACCTCATCCCTTGCCTCAGGCAGCACTGCTGTGAGCTGACCTGGGGGTAAGTGCTATCAATGGAGGGGGCCATGAGGAAAAATGTTATGCCAAAGGGGGAGGGACAGCAGGACCGGTGCTAGGGTTTCTGGTGCCCCCTACCCATCTAGCATCTCCTCTCTCTCCTTTCTCCTCCTAACCCCTCCCCTCCCCCCATCTAGCACCTTCTCTCTCCCCTCCCCTAAGTGAGAGCAACACAAACTCCTCCACTACCAGACACCTGCCCCCAGTGTTTTTTTTGTAGGAAAAAGATACTGGTACTCATTATGGGTAACCTTAGGGGTGGGATCAGTATGGCTCCACCGCTACAGTAGCCACACCCCTTTTATCAACCATGGTGCATATAAACAGGCCAAAACCAAACAGCAAAAGTAGAGGCTGACAAATGTACAAACCAATAGGGAGATAATATCAAAAAGAGTTTATTCAGAATATTCATATCAAGGACCCGACATGGTCCGTGTTTCGGCGCCAAAGCGCCTGCCTCAGGGGTCACAAACAACTTTCTACAGAAAACACAAAACAAATAAAAAAAAATGATAATAAATTTTTAAAACATAATATAAAGGAATGTCAAATAATATATCTGCCTTTATAAATATATTTCAAACATAATGAACATTCATCATAGTATTGCACATCTGTAAATGTATAGCAATACATTATGTAAAAAACATTTAATTTTATAAACTATTTTTAATTAATTTTTAATTTTATAAACTATTGAAAATATGTAAACAGATATTGTAGACAGAGAAACACTGAACAATGTTAAATATTAAATGTTAAATGGTAACTGAGATAGGTCAGGCTGATAAAACATAGACATATATATTTCTCCTAGTCTGATAGTTAAAAATACATTCATACAGTTTAAACAAGTGAAATACTTTAAACATCATAATCCGACACTGTTTAGAATTACATTTATTAAAAGGTTTTTTTAAAAACAATGATAATAATAAAGGCAAACCTCTGAAAAGTAGCTGATTGGCTTGAATAAATCCTTAATGTATACCCGTTGTTGTAAAACAGGTTAATCCACTGTAAAAGGATAAAACATTTTAGATACTATAAAAAAAATTTTTTAAATCAATACAATTCCTATTTTTTATCAAAATATTGAATTAGTTGAAACAGACAAATCCACATATAGACGGTCATCTTTATACTAAACACACTGTGAAGCATGTTTATATGTCATCTAAAAAGTGCCTAAAGTAAACTAATAAAATTGTATAATGTACTGTAATGTCTAGAAATGGTAAAAGTGTATCATTCACATGAATCATTCCAAATGGGGGGATAAAAGGTATATGTCACCTAATAACACTAGCTCACTTTACCATTGAGGTGTGAAGGGAACAGAAGAGCTATACTGCACCCACCTTACCAAACAGTAGCATTTTATAATCAAATAACTAAAGGATAAATATAGAGAATATAAATAAAATGCCATCCTGGGGACAAAATATGTATATAAAAATACCAAATGGCTAGGTATATATCAAAACACTACAACAAATCTTTTTGCACCTAGGAGAAAATGTGCAAACAGCAGATGCTAAAAAACAGCAGATGCTTAAAAAACAATACATACTCTGAGGCTAACTTAAAACAATAAAAAACAATGAAGTGAGAAATAAATACTTCAAAATGATGAGTAAAATTTAGACCGCACACCGATCCTGAAGAGAAATGACAAACTTACCGGAGAGAACAAAAACCAGCAAACCAATCAGCAAACAACACCTTGTGACAGGAAACAGAATGCCAGGAAATGGCAGTTATTTAAACTAGATAATAATGCATATGTATGAGCTGCTCGTTGAGTATGTAAATTGTCTACGTAAGCTTAACCAAAAAAAAAAAAAGGATGATTGCGTAGCACCAATAGTGAAACCAGTATTAACCACGTGAAAATAAATAAATAAATAAATAAATAAATTAATAAATAGTAGCAATGTTGTGTACCATTCAAAATGATGTTTGCACACAAAATAACTAATGAACCTGGGTGCCCTGGATTAAAGCTCACTGCACTGACCACTAGGCTGCCCATCTGCTCTGCAGGGATGTCTCTGTGACCATTTTCATACAAATGCTGCCAGACAAATGACCTTGTCCCTGATTTTTTGATGTTCACGTTTTATTTTGGAAAATGGCTTCATTTTGGATATTCTCACGTATTGTTGAACAGAAAACTCCAATGATTTTCTTGTTCAAAAATGGCTGTGAGATGGACTTTTCTGGACCTCATGACTTGGGACATCCTTTCGAAAATGCCCCTCCATGTCTCTTTCTGAAATAGGCTGCAATAGGTGCCTTTTTGCCCTCCTGATCCAAATGACTAGTTATAAAATTACATTCTAGATAATGGTTATGGAGTAGCCTAATGGTACAGTGGGCTTTGATTCTGTTGACCTGGGATTCCCACTGGAGCTCCTTGTGACCTTGGGCAAGTCACTTAACCCTCCTTTGCACCCAGGTACAAAAACGTCACATAACCTTCCATTGCCCCAGGTACAAAAACTTAGATTGTGAGCCCTCTAGGGTTAGGGAAAGTACCTGCATATACCCCAAGATTCTATATGGTGTTCTGCACTGAAATCTAAGCATATTCTTAATTGGCTTAACAAGCCAATCAGCATTTGTAATAGCACTTAACAAGCAATAATGAGCACTAATAGGTGATAATCAGAATTTACGCACATAACTCACTAAGCATAATCTGTAATGCATAGAGCCTAAATTCTAATGCACACAGCCCAAAGGGGGCGTGATTATGGGTGGGGAAATGGGTGTTTTGTGGACGTTCCAAAATTTTCATGCATTGTTATAGAATATTGCCCTCTGTGCCTAATTCTACGCACCATTAATTATGTCATGTTTCCCTTGGTATAAATGGATGCGCATAGTTCCTAGGTGCTGGGATATCAACTTCTATATACTGTGCCTAAATCTAGGCACCGCTTATAGAATACGCTTAGGCCGAAATTTATTCCACATGGATTTTTCAGGTGCCATATATAGAGACTCTAGTTCATAATGTATACAGCGCTGCGTAAGTCTAGTAGCGCTATAGAAATGATTAGTAGTCGTAGTAAGCCTACTGTATAAAGGAAAGTTGGTGCCGACTTTTATTTACAGAATACTAGTGCAAGGAGGCGAATGCAAGTGTGAACATTTGCACCAGCCTATTGCAGGCATAAATGCCTGTACTTAGCTATGTGCTAGAATGTGCGTAAGTGGTAGTGTTTTGTAATTTATGTATGTACTTGTGTTCCCCGCCCTCACTCCACCCAAACTCTGTCCGTGTGCACTGAAATATTGCCACTAATTGGGCAACTCCCATCTCTGCCTTATTTCTGCCTCTGGATTATCCCAGCACTACACAGATAATGCCGAGGCAACTTCACAGATAATGCTGCTGAAAAATCCAGGTATGGGCCTGGTCATTGGGACTTACCTGAGTAGAGCTGTTCCTATCCTGATAAATCCTACTAATATCAACCCCATTAAAGATTAGCTTAGCCTAGAATGGGTGGCAGAGCTGGTGGTTGGGAGGCGGGGCTAGTGCTGGGCAGACTTATATGGTCTGTGCCGGGGCTGGTGGTTGGGAGGCGGGACTAGTGCTGGGCAGACTTATACGGTCTGTGTTGGGGCTGGTGGTTGGGCGGCGGGGATAGTGCTGGGCAGACTTATACGGTCTGTGCCAGAGCTGGTGGTGGGAGGCGGGGTTGGTGGTTGGGAGGCGGGGATAGGGCTGACCAGACTTATATGGTCTGTGCCCTGAAGAGGACAGTACAAATAAAAAAGTAGCACATATGAATTTATCTTCTTGGGCAGACTGGATGTACCGTGCAGGTCTTTTTCTGCCGTCATCTACTATGTTACTATGTTACTTTACTTTGGTACAAGAAATGATATAAAGCAAAATGGGTAAAGTCATAAGAGAGGGAAAATAAAAGTCATTTCCACAAACCCAAAAGAGATACAAGAAAGAATACAAGAGAGAAAATCTTGGAGGTGGGGCATTAAAGGAAATGTTATTACAACCACAGAAATGGTAGCATACACCTAGTTCATAATTAACTGCTGAATCTAAAAACTATAGCAAACAAAGCAGCATTAATCCTTACTAGACTCCACATTGCCTACCCCCCCCCCCCACCCCCACCCCGAGCCTTTCTAGAGAATACCAAAATCCAAAGATCAGGAAGGTGAGAATAAAGAAATCTCATTCTCCGGTTTCTATATTTGATTTTTAAGATTGGCAAACTGCAGCCCCTTTTGTTTACCCCGCTCATGAACAGACTGTCAGTTCCCTGAAAAATCAACAGAGCAGTGATGAAAAAACGGATGGTCTGAGCTTCTTCAAAATGAGGTTACGGACAGAAAGCTAAGGGTACAATATTGAACTAGAAGAAGTGCAAAATAGCATGATGTGTAAAAATCCATTACTCCTCTCCAAGACATTGCTGCATTTCTGCTTTTGGAAAAGCTTTATATTTTTTACCACCTGAAATTCAGTTTACACTTTGGCACTTTGTTATTTCTAGAAATTCTCCCTTTGCTGTTCATTTCCAAAACCATTTACATGAAAGTCATCCTTTGCCCCTAAAATCCATCCTCGTTTACTGTTTATCCTCACTGAAATTTGAAATCTGCATCTGTGATATCAAAAGCTGTTCTCTTTCTAATTATTATGATTTACCTAGAAAGGAACTATGATGTGGATTAGAAGAGTTTGTAAGAGAGCAAAACTGGCTCAGACAAATATCCTGAATTCATAAAGTTAAAAACTCAATGGTCGATATTCAGTCTCAGCAGTCAGCATTTTTTTTAACCAGCTGCCGCAGTTGAAATAGGTCCAGATATTCAGCACTATTATATGGATATTGACTGGCACTCAATGTTTTAAAACAAATAGGAGAAAATATTTTTTCACTCAACGAATAGTTAAGCTCTGGAACTCTTTGCCGAAGGATGTAATAACAGTGGCTAACATATCTGGGTTTAAATAAGGGTTGGACAAGTTGCTGGAGGAATTGTCCATAGTCTGCTATTGAGACAGACATAGGGAAGCATTGGTAGCATGGAATGTTGCCACGATGTGGGTTTCTGCCAGGTACTTATGACCTGGCTTGGCCACTGTTGGAACAGGATACTGGGCTTGATGGCTACTCTTATGTTCTTATGTAATATCCAGATTCAGAGGTGATTGGCACTGTTGTTAGACATAAATATTGCATCTATGGTATAAGTCAACTTTACCCCTCAGAGTTGATACAGCATGTTTATGTAAGTATGGTATGTTTTTGCTCTTACTGGAAAACTTAAGGTGCAAATCCCCTACGGTAAATGCAGAGGGTGTGGCAAGCATTTGTACTGCATGCAGCATACCTTATATAGTAACTGGAGTGGAGCCTCCCCCCCTGGGCAGCATACTCCCTCCTCCTCCAAGTAAGGGTGTGCAGAGCAGGCACGTGGCTTTTGGCTCTTCTGGTCCCCTGCCTCCTGTGATGTCAACTTCCTGTTCCGGGGCAGGGAACCGGCAGAGTTGACAGCTGCATGCCTGATCACGCACCCCCTTGCTGCCGGCACCCATGGCGGACTGCCCCCACTGCCTTGCCCTAACCTAAGTACACTAGAGCCTGCATGTACTGCATAAGGCAAACACATGGGGCTGCATTCCATCCACAAATGGTCCCAACTCCATTTCTGCCTGGTGCTGCTCCAGGTTCAAAATGGCACCTATGAACCCTTGTGGTAGTCTTTTGGTACTTCCGGTAGGGGTCAATTTGTTATATAAGGAGCAATTGTTGGGGGCATGCCTGTCTGAAGGCTAGAATAGCAGACTTGGAGGAGTTGAAGCAGACAGAGAGGTTTAGAGAGGAGGCCTACAAGGACATAGTAGAGAAGTCCCACCTCTAGTCTGGCAACTTGGTGCTGTCATGGAGGAGAAAGGTCTCCTGAAGGGAGAGAATCACTGGAAAGGCAGGAAGTGATCCTGTAGCCAGGACCTGCCCTCCAGGGGATGCAACATCCTCTTGCACCAAGGATGTATCTCCAGGGGCTTCTGCCCAGGAGGGAAGGGTTAGGACAGCCTTTGTAGTTGGAGATTCAATCATTAGGCAAGTTGATAGCTGGGTAGCTGGTGGACATGAGGATCGCTTGGTCACTTGCCTGTCTGCTGCGAAGGTGGCAGACCTCACACGGCACCTAGGTAGGATTTTAGACAGTGTTTTACTGTTCTGGGATCTTGCCAGGTACTTGTGACCTGGATTGGCCACTGTTGGAAACAGGATACTGGACTTGATGAACCTTCTGTCTGTCCCAGTATGGCAATGCTTATGTTCTTATGTACACTGAAAAGATCTTTATTGCTCATTAAAACTATTTGCAATTAACAAGGATGCACTCAAAAGGCAATTCTATAACAAGTCGCTTGTATTATAAATATACAGAATGCTTACATTTAGGCATCTAAGTGTATGCTTGCCTGCGAAAATGTCACTTGGGTGCCTAAGTGGTTCTATAAATAGGCACTCAAATGGCATCATGCATGTTTGTGAGGGGGTGGGGAATGGGTGGGCCATAGGCAGAGCAGACACTTTAGTTGGGCAGCTTTTAGAATACATTCCAATGTGCCTGCTACATTTAGGCACCCCAATTTATGCCAGTTGTAAATGAGCATGACTAAATGTATACTAATACTGAGTGCCCAAATATATACTACTATTCAATAAGGACTCTTGGGCACCCAAATATCCATATATAATAGGCTCTCACACTGCATTACCGGGGCACCTAAATAAAGCTGGTAACTGCACCCATGCTGACTGCACAAATGACAGCACATAGTGAGCACTGTTCCTTAACTGCAGTGTGCATTCTATGCCCATTGTCCACCTATAACCCATCCAGCTCCTGTCCCCTAATACAGCAAACATTTAATGCACTATAGCAAAGTGAGCAAGGATGTGGGTGCAGAGCCTCAACAGATACAGCCACTTGGAGAGGCGAAAGTAAACAAAACACATTTGTATTCAAAAGAATGTTAAATCCTGTTCCCTTCATAGGCTTGATAAACTTAAGAATAAAAGTCTCTTGGAATTCAAAAATAATCTTCCTGCAGCCTTGTCCCTGATAGGACCCCAGTCGTAGTATGTACTGATCTGGGAGAGATCCTGGGAAATTTCAATCTACATATTATTCCAGCCAATAGTCCCCTTTGGCCTTGCTTTCGCCATCAAATTTTCTCTGTCCTCATAGTACTGTTTATGTTTATTAGCACTTGATAAATTGCATTTTTTAACATGGAAATCAACGTGATGCACAAAAAAAAGCATAGTGCTTAACAGAAATGGAATGCCGTTAAAAATAGGACAGGGAAACGGTCACCGAATAGAACATTCGCAACCATCTAAACAAGTGCAGCAAGCCTTCTGAAAGGGTGCTAATTTTTTCTTTTCTTTTCATAATACTTCACCTTCCAGAACCCTAAGGTCTCAGTGATCCCTAAAGGGCAAAGCAAAAAAAAAAAAAAAAAGAGGTTTTCAAACTACTCTTAGGGCCCTGTTTACTAAGGTGCGTTAGTGTTTTTAGCGTGCGCTAATCATGTAGGCGCCTATAAGGATATTGTAGGCACGAACATGGTTAACACACATTAAAAATGTTAATGCACCTATAACGCTGCTTAGTAAACAGGGCCCTTAAACTTTTGCAATGAAGATTCTGAATGCAAAGAAAGGGTGTCAGAAATAGAGACCACTGTTTCTAGTTGATTCATAATAATCTTGAGATGGATTGGGGTTGGATCATTAAGAGAACGGAGAAGACAAGTTGGTACAAAGGGGATCATTAGTTCAGCCAAATAATCTGGCCGACCTGAATGAAGAACTTTGAAGGTAAGCATACTATTATGACCTGGGGGATTTCATTCCTGTGAGGTCCCAGGGCTCTCTGGATTCTCAATCCTCACTCGCTCCTCCTGGCCTTGTTCACCTTCTTTACCTATCCTATATTTTTCTAACTGTCTCAAAAGTATCCTTGAAGTCTTCTGTCAGCTTTTTAAGGGACTTCAGAGTCCTCTTCCAGCCACTTCTGTACCACGTTCACCTAGATACCTATTTCGGTGAGGTCTGCTCTAATTTCCTTAACTGCCTCTTTGTACTTTGCAATTGAACATATGTAAGACAAAACATAAAAATAAAACATACACAATATGAAGCATTAAAAAGACTAAAAATATCACAACAAAATGTCCTCAAACATAAATATAAAACATTTGTATTGTCATTGCTGGGTCTGCAGTCAAACAAAAGTCATCATACATACTGTTCAGTTGAGTCTGTCCTCAAATGCCTGCTTAAAGAGAAATGTTACTACTACTTATTATTTCTATAGCGCTACTAGACGTACCCAGCGCTGTACACTTGAACATGAAGAGACAGTCCCTGCTCGACAGAGCTTACAATCTAATTAGGACAGACAAACAAGAGATAAGGGAATATTAAAGTGAGGATGATAAAATAAGGGTTCTGAACAAGTGAATAAGGGTTAGGAGTTAAAAGCAGCATCAAAAAGGTGGGCTTTTAGCTTAAATTTGAAGACGGCCAGAGATGGAGCTTGATGCACCGGCTCAGGAAGTCTATTCCAAGCATATGGTGCAGCAAGATAGAAGAAACGGAGTCTGGAGTTAGCAGTGGAGGAGAAGGGTGCAGATAAGAGAGATTTTTACCCAGTGAATGGAGTTCCCAGGGAGGAATGTAGGGAGAGATGAGAGTGGAGAGGTACTGAGGAGCTGCAGAGTGAATGCACTTATAGGTCAATAAGAGGAGTTTGAACTGTATGTGGAAACAGATAGGAAGCCAGTGAAGTGACTTGAGAAGAGGGCTAATATGAGCATAACGACACTGGCGGAATATTAGTCATGCAGCAGAATTTTGAAATGATTGAAGAGGAGAGAGATGGCTAAGTGGGAGACCTGTGAGAAGCAAGTTGCAATAGTCTAAGCGAGAGGTGATAAGAGTGTGGATGAGGTTTCTGTAGTGTGCTCAGAAAGGAAAGGGCGAATTTTGGTGATATTATAGAGAAAGAAACGACAGGTTTTAGCAGTCTGCTGAATATGTACAGAGAAGGAGAGGGAGAAGTCAAAGATGACCCCAAGGTTACGAGCTGATGAGACAGGAAGGATGAGAGTGTTATCCACAGAAATAGAGAATGGGGGAGGAGGAGAGGTTGGTTTAGGGGGGAAAATAAGAATCTCAGTCTTGGTCATGTTTAGTTTCAGATGGTGCTGAGACATCCAGGCAGCAATGTCAGACAGGCAGGCTGATACTTTGGCCTGGATTTCGGCTGAGATTTCTGGTGTGGAGAGGTAGATCTGGGAGTCATCAGTGTAAAGATGATACTGAAAACCATGGGATGAGATCAGAGTACCAAAGGAAGAAGTATAGATGGAGAAAAGAAGAGGTCCCAGGACAGATCCCTGAGGTACACCAACTGACAGTGGGATAGAAGTAGAGGAGGATCCACTAAAGGTACGCTGGGAGAGATAAGAAGAAAACCAGGAAAGAACAGAGCCCTGAAATCCAAGTGAGGACAGCGTATCAAGGAGTAGGCTGTGATCAACAGTGTCAAAAGCAGCAGATAGATCGAGAAGGATGAAGATAGAATAGAGACCTTTGGATCTGGCCAGGAACAGATCATTGGAGACTTTAGCAAGCGCTGTTTCAGTTGAATGAAGGGGGTGAAAGCCAGATTGAAGTGGATCAAGAATAATGAAAGAAAGTCAAGGCAACGGCGGTGAACAGCACATTCAAGTATCTTGGATAGGAAAGGGAGGAGGGAGATGGGGCGATAGTTGGAAGGACAGGTAGGGTCCAATGAAGGTTTTTTAAGGAGTGGTGTGACTGCAGCATGTTTGAAGGCATCAGGAACAGTCGCAGTGGAAAGTGAAAGATTGAGGATATGACAGATAAAAGGGATGACAGTAGGAGAGATAGTGTTAAGTAGATGGGTGAGAATAGGATCAGAGGAACAGGTAGTTGGTTTCGAGGAGGAAATAAGATGTGTAGTTTCCTCTTCAGTGATTTCAGAAAAGGAAGAAAAGGAGGCAGGGGTTGGAGGGTTGAGAGAATGGACTAAGAGAAGGAGAAGTGGAGGTGACCTGGTTGAGAATTCAAGTTTAATCTTGTGAACCTTATCATGAAAGTACTCAGCCAGAGTCTGGGGGGAAAGTGAAGGGGGAGTTGGAGGTGAAGGCACTTTGAGGAGAGAGTTCAGTGTGGCAAAGAGACGTCGAGAGTTTGAGCCAAGAGAATTTGTCAACTGGATGTAATAGTCCTGTTTGGCAAGTAAAAGAGCAGACTGGAAGGAGGTCAGCAAGATTTCCCAAAAGATGGTATCGCCCCTGCACCCCCTTCCAAAAATTGTCCCACATATCTACACCCTCTTCGCCGCCACAACTCCCAGACACTAAAACCCTGTCCTGTGGGGAAATCTGGATTTTTCACCAATTCCAAGAAGGGCGAGGCTTCCACTCCAATAGGCCACGCCTATGTTTAACACAGAGAGTTGTTCACCCGCCCCCTGTTATCCAAGCTACCCCCCATACATCCACCTTCCATACACTTAGCTCAAACAACCATCCCCACAATAATACAATCCATTCAATCCCCACCCACCCCGACTCACACCAGTCATCTCCCTCTCCCCTCAAGCCCTTCTTCCCTAACCTTTACCCCAGTCCCTCTCATCCAGCACATTTTCTCGCTCCCTCCGCTCCCTCTACCTCCCATACAAATAAACAAGCAAACATTAACCCCCTCCAACCTCCTCCCCCTCCGGATATCATTTAACATCAACACCCCATAATAATTAAAAAATTTTTTTTAAACAACATCAGTAAGTGGTAAGTAATCATAACAAGGCATTGTAAGAACGTGCAACAAACAGGAGAACCTATTGTGTACCCGCGCCTTATGCAGGCATGTCTCCCGCACCTCATACCATCATATGCGTCCACAGCAGGTAACTTGTTTGTGCTACATGGTTCCTTTCTCCAGCACCCCCCATGTAAAACACCAGTGGACGCCACTACCCCACCTTACAGCAGTTCTGCTATTCCATCGCTGAGTCAGGGGGGTGGCAGCTTCTCAATGAAGGCACGGAGTTCCCCAGCAGACGCAAAGACCATGGTGTGATTATCATAAGTCAGCCGCACCTTAGCCGGGTGCTGGAATGCAAACTTAATTCCTCTGTTGAACAGTTGCATGCAGAAAGGCGCGAGGACTCTCTGTTGTTCAGAAACCTTAAGGGAGTAATCTTGAAATAGCAGCACCTTGGAGCCCTTGTAATCCAGTGAACGCACACGTTTAAACAGTTCCAGGATTCGGGCTTTTACAGCGTAATTCAGATATTGGGCGATAACAGGTCGTGACCTGGCTCCGTCTTCCCTTCTACTTCCAACTCAGTGTGCTCTTTCCACGTGCACAGGCCCCACTTCTTCTGGTAAGCCAACTGCCTTGGGTAACCATCTCTCCGCTATTTCTTTTAAATCCGCCTCTTTAAGGGATTCTGACAAACCAATGATTCGGATGTTGTTGCGTCTCCCTCGATTTTCCTGATCTTCAACTTTCTCCTCTAGTTGTTTCTGCTGCTCCTCCATTACTCTCACGCGTTCTTCCAGCGTTTGGACCCGATCCTCTTGGACGGAGTTGTGATCCTCCGCCTGCTCTATGCGCACCGCATGCCATGATACCGAATCTTTCAATTCATCGGCTTAGCCAGTTTTTCATCCAATAAGCTAGACATGTGGCGCACCGAAATGCTGATGCTGTCTTCAGAAACATGGGCCACAGGGGAATCTCGCTGCTGGACCGCCATCTTGCGTACACCACTCACAGCCTGTTCTTTCCCCACAGGCGTCGACCTTGCTGGCATAACACCACTTCCAGCACTTCAAAACCACACAAACCAATTCTCCAGCACTGCTACTACAGTTTCCTCATGCTGGCCATCTCAAATTCCTCCGGGGGGGTTGCATTAGAGGGAGAATATTCTATCGAGGGAGTGGAGCCGAGCTTCCAGGCGTCCGCTCATGGCGCTGCCATCACGTCACCCCGTTCCATTCCTTTCCTAATAATTTCCCTAAGGTGATATTGGATTTAAGTTCTGCCATTCATGCCCTCAGATCAGTTTTCATGACTGCTCCTGCTGCCTCCTCCTCCAATTCCACCCACAGTAGGCCCCTCAGCTCTGAGAAGACCGCAGCAAGTGTACCTCTCCCGGCAAGCCTCCTGTGGGGGTGGTCTTGCCACCTTTCTTCTGACTGCCATTTCACTGCCCTCAAGCTCTCCTGATACTGAGCCTCTCTTTTCAGCAGTGACTCTAACTTTTCTGCTTAGTCAGGCTGGGGTTTTGCACGTCTCTCTCTGAAGCTTATTTCTCAGGAGGCCATTCTCTCTGCTGATGTCACTTTCTCTCCTTATGTTTAGGCATTCAGCTTGCACCTAACTAGGGGTTTCTGTAGTTATTAACACATGTTATGTGGTAATACATATGTAAATGACCGCATGAAATTGTGACCTGTGTAAAAGCAAGCACAATGCTCGATGGCACATTTTTTACAGTGGGCTTTCACATGGGCAGAGTTTGGGCAGAGTGCACAAGTATGTGTATAAATTATAAAAACAATGTACCCACGTCCTTGCTAACATCTATGCATGGGCTTTTACTCCTGCTCTAGGGCTGGTATAAATGATTGCACCTTAAATTAAAGTGCATTTTTGGTCACTTCTGCTAGTATTTTATAGTGAAAATAGGATATAACTTTCTTTATAGAACAGACTCAAAAATAGGTGCTTTAAATAATGCTTTTGTAGCTGCCCTTTTAGAAAATTACCCTCTCTATGGTATCCAGTCAGCCTCTGTCCTATGTCTTTACTCTTTGGCTGGCAACATTAGTGACACCAGGTTCCATGTATTCATTTACAGTCTCAGCTGCATTAAGTAGCTCTGGATATCAAAAGCTCTTGTGGTAGGTTTAGCCCTTGTAACTGCAAGAGAGGAAATCCAAGTTCTGCAAACTGAGCTTGGAGCTGAGTTTCAGCAAGTCTGCCTTTGCAGTCACTAGAGTAAGTATATATATATAAAAAAAATGAATGAAACAACTCATCTTCATGAATGATGATGGAAATAATACGTGTCTTTTAGTTTCTAATTTCCTGTTAAAGAAAACTAAAATGAATGTTGCAATCATGTTTAGCACAGTCCTTCTGCGATTACTTGGTGCTTGTCCACTGACCTGAAAATGGCAATACATGTTATCACCTTTCCATTCTGAAATACAACAGACTGAGCTATTAGAGCCAAAAAAAATGATTCCAATTTTGTCTTTATCAGCTTTTTGTTTTATGATTATGGTAGCTAAAAGTCTGTTAATGCTTATCTGTATCACACCAATGAACTCATGTACGCAGCAAACAGCAGATGAAATTCTTCAATTAGTTTATATTTTGTCCAGGACAGAAGACAGCAATATTGATAGGCTGCACAAGTGTATGTTTTGCCAGAGGGATTTTTTTTTTATGTTAATGAACATCTCAGATGAAACACTAGATAGCCTTGGCTTTTTACAGCACTCCAGCGTTCCCTCCCCCCTTTTACTAGCATCCATGCAATTATTGCTGTTGAGAATGAGATTAGATAAAGATGATTCTGATGTCGGAGCTGCAAAATGTGCACACAATTTTTCTGCAGCTACAAAGAAAGAAAAATTGTGTCTTTACAAGAAACCTTAGTTGATTTTATTATAAGCTTTGACCGTGTTAGCTGTTTAAATGGGGTTCATTCAAGTCAGGGCAGTGGAGAATCTTCCTCATATTGAACACAAGTTTGATCATTCTTTCAATTTGGCTTCTCTTGGGACAATGCCTCCAAGTGAGTCAGTTTTGCACATATTGGGCCAGATTCTATATTTGTCGCCAAAAAAATCAGCATGGATGGAAAACACGACTATGTGTATTCTATGAACTGCACCTAAAGTTAGGCGCGGTTTACAGAATATGCCTAGTGCTGACCAAGCAACTAAAATTTAGGTGCAGTCATTTACACCAATGAAAACCTGGTATAAATGTCCACGCCTAGCTTTAGGCACAGAACAGGTTATTCTATAACACTGCACATAAAGTTTAGGAATGCCTGTGACCTGCCCATGCTCCTCCCATGGCCTCGCCCCCTTTTGAGATCCACATGGTAGAATTTTCGCAGACTACTTTAGCTTAGCGAGTAGTGCACGTAAATTCTAATTAGTGCCAATTAGCGCCAATAATTGCTTTTTTTTTTATTATAATTTTTTATTGAATTTACTTTATACAACTCAAAAGAGATAATGAAATACATATAGCAATTACAATTTCCTTTATACAGACTAATGCCTTAATAAAGTCATGATTAAAGAGAAAAATATATTATATTACTTCGACCATAAGAAATTATAGTAATAATATGATCCAAGAGAAAGAAAATTACATTTAACATTCAAGGACGAATGAATAAAAAGACAAAATTAATACTGCTCCCCAGTGCTTCGTCTCAAGCCTATCTTATGCAGTATGCGTCTGTGATTCAACTATTACCACTACTTCTTCCTCTCTATGTAATAGAAACTCCTCCAATTGTTTTGGCTAGAAAAATTGGAAATGATTAGTTTGATATAATATACAACAAATACAGGGAAATTTCAAAACAAAATTAGCTCCTCTTGATCCAAGATGGCCGCGTAGCTGTATACTGCTTTGGACGCACCTTGAACTCTTCCTTACCTTTGGCTGTGAGGTTCTCCGTGGGTCCCCTGAAAATGGGGAAGCGGAGAGGTAAAGTGCGGGAAACTCCCTTAACCAGCACTGGGCCGATTCCTCCACGACAGCCGACGCTGGAACAGTTCGGGCTGACCTCCACCCCCAGGCAGACTTCATCTCCTTCTATCGGAGCTAACGCGGAAGCGTTGGACGGCAGTAGTAACGGGGTTTCCCTAAGCCCCGCGCAGCACACTGCCCCCCCGCAACCAGGAGGAAGTCGAATGGAGAGAGGTCCTGTAGCACGGAGCCCACAGGGCATTGCCGAAGCACAGGGAGGGAACCAGTCCACTCTACAGGGAGCATTCAGAACGGTATCTATGTTAGAACAATTGCCTTCTCAAATTTTGCCACCACAAATTGTAAGTACATTGAGCCAAATTCTGACTGCACCACCCCCTGTGTTTTTTGTGGGTGTTATGGAGAGACCTGCAGTGGTGACGAATGAATCACTCTGGGACTTGACTTATTCTCTGCATTCCTCTCTATCAACAATAATTGAAAAGAATGCTCTTGAAATAAAAGTTCTTTCGGAAGCTGTTCTTTCACAGTCTCAGACTACCACTCAACAAGTTTCCCAATTAAATCAAATGGGCACAAAGTTACAAACTTTAGAAACCTTAAGTCAAACTTCAATAAGGGATCGGAACTATATGTTCCGTCGTTTAGAATACCTGGAAAATCAAGTAAGAAAGTTAAACTTAAGGTTAACTAATTTTCCACGTTCCCCATTAATATCTTCTGTTGAAATGGTGAAGAAATATCTAGTGGAAACACTGGGAATGGCAAGTGAATCTCTTCCTCCTATAGTGCGAGCACAATATTTGCAGTTTAATAAAAAGAGAGATGGAGATATTTTGCCTACTCAAACAGGAGAGGGTATGAACCTGACAGAGTTCCTAGAGTCATCGTTGGAAGTAATTACTCAAAAAACTACAGTGGTGGTAACCTTCGCCTTTGAAATGGACAGGAACGCAGTGTTGAAACTTTCCTTTAGACATTTGGACTCCTTATTTTTTGGCTCTAAAATTAGAGTTTACCCTGATCTCTCTAAGGAAACTCAGAAGAGGCGCAGGGCATTCCTGGCCCTTCGGGCGAGGACTCTGGCTCTTGGAGCTAATTGCTTGTTAACATCCAGTAATCGGTACTAATTGGCTTGTTAACCAAATGAATTGCGTATGCAAATCAGAATACACCCCGATTTGCACACACAGCATTAGTCACGCTTTCTTTTTTGATCCCCCTCTATATCCATGCAGAATCTTCCTTTAAGGTTTTTAAACGTGCGCTAAAGGCTTGGCTTTATGCACAAGCCTTTGAAACTATCTAAGTGTGTTCCCTTGAGAATGGACTCTGTGGCTGTATAATATTGCTTTTAGATATCTGTTGATTATGTTTGTTTGCTTTTTACTTCCTCCTATTCTATACTTAAGTAGTAAGTTTGGCTTTTGCTAGGATGTGTTATCTTTCCTATCCAAACTGTAGTTCTTTTCTCTTTCCAGCTTTTATATTTTGTTTATTGTAAACCACTGAGACCTGCTAGTTAGCTTTAGCAGTATAGCAAATTTTAATAAACTATAGCTATATAGAATTTGCAGGATTGTGACAATAGTGAACTTCACACTTAAAAGAGGGTATATGCAGAGTTTGATCTTTGTCTCTCAAATTTAGTGCTAATACATTGTGCCAAAAAAAGCTTCCTTCTGGAATTCATAAGATGTAATGTGTCTAGGCAACCTATTCACTTGAGAATTGATTTTAATCAAGCCTGTTGCACCCAAAAGATAGGAAATATTACTGTATTTTTCTGCCACTTTTTTCATGGCCTACAACTGTATTTCTTTATAATTGAGGATCTTCTTGCTCTCCAAACAATTTACAGAATGCTGTTCTGGTGTTTTTCTGCTTTACCACTACACCCAGTTTTCTTGCATCAAGCTTGTTATTGGTTGGAATTGGAATATTCCAGGTGATCAGAACCTCTTCATTCTCCAGATTTCTCATAGGTGAGGGCAGTTTCTCTAAATGGGCTATTTTTGCAAATGAAAAAAAGAAGAGTGGGAACAGAATCAGGGTCTTCGAAACAGACCAAAGACGCTCACTATAGATTGTAAACTTTAATAAAGGATGACTCAAAACTATACCATGTTTTGGCACTGAAAGTGCCTTCTTCAAGACAGTGGCGTTCCTAGGGGGGGCGGACACCCGGGGCGGGGCAGTGCCCCGCCACCCGGGTGTAGTGCGGACCCCCCCCCGCGAAAGAGCCCACCCTGGGTGCATGCCGCTGGGGGTGTGCTGCCGCAGTGCACGCCTGCTGCGAGATTACTAACTTTGCTCATTCGCTGCAGCTCCCTCTGCCCCGGAACAGGAAGTAACCTGTTCCGGGGCAGAGGGAGCTGCAGCGAACGAGAGAAGTTAGTGAACTCTCGCAGCAGGCATGTGCCGCGGCACCCCCCAGCGGCATGCACCCGGGGCGGACCGCCCCCACCGCCCCCCCTTGGTATGCCACTGCTTCAAGAGTCTTTGACGTGTCTGATAATATTACTCGCAACACCTTTCAACAGTCTTTTTAAAGACCACAATGTTTTACATTTTAAAGATCCACCTCTTACGACATAACAATAAGGATTGTCAGACATGTTGTGATAAAGTCACCTCCAGGATAGTTGGGTTAAGGCAGCGCAGTCTCAACTACAAGTCCCAGAAGGCATTGCAGGCAAGGAGCCCGGGGGTGAGATGGATAACCCGGACTGGACTCCTAGCTGCAAGAAGGGAGGACGTGGGTGTAAGCTAATAGGAGGTGTAGATTGGCTGCCACTAGGGGGAAAGAGAGATAGGAAACCCTGTGGGCAGGAGCTCCTCATTAGGCTCATGCTCAACTCAGCTGGTATGGGTGTGTAGAGAAGCTAATGAGTGGAGAATGATTGGTTGTGAAGGCAGAAGCCAGGGATTGATTAGGCAGGTGGGAAGAAGTCTCATTAGTTCAGTTCAGGAGAGAGAGAAGGAGAGAAGTATTTGCAGGCTGAAAATCCTTGGGCAGGGAGGTCCCTAAAGTACTGAAGCAGGCTGAGATTCCTTGGGTGAGAGGAAGTCCCAAAAGTATTGAATTCACTGTGAAGCTGATGCAGGGGAAAACCCTTGGGTAGAAGGAGTCCCTAAAATATTGAACTCTCCTGAATGTAAAGAGGATAGAAGGTAGAAAATGCTGCTTGGTGACTGAACTGTGATGATGAACTGAAAGAACTGTTTGTCTTGGGAATTGAATTACTGTTTATTGTGCACTGGATAAAGAGCCCAGACTGAAGCCTGTATTGAATCCTGGTATGTGCTATGCTGCTGTTGGAACTGTGTACTAAAAACCTGCATGGAATAAAAGTCCTTAAGATTGAAGTTACTGGTGGACATCTATTTATTCATTGTACCGGGAGCCTGTGGCTGGAGGAGATTGTTCTATCCTTGGCTGCACCAGAGAGGCGCCTGGTTACAACGTCCACCAAGACTCTTGAAGAAGACACTTTCAGTGCTGAATCGTGGTACCATGTTGAGTCATCCTTTATTAAAGTTTACCATCTATATTGAGCGTCTTTGGTCTGTTTCAAAGAGCCTGATTCTGTTCCTACTCTTCGTCTTTTCATGTGACTCCCCGTGAGACATTGGTGTTCTTTCCACTTCTGCATTTTTTCTGCATTATATTTGCAAATACCATGACAGGGATTAACCTCATTCTTAAGCCAGGGCATGTGAAGTATGATCTCAGTCTCTCAAATGTACTGCTAATGCTTGCCGTAGATCTTGCATTATGCCAAAGAGAGCTTCCTTCTGGAGTTCATAAGATGTAATGTGTGTAAGCAATTTATCCAGGTATGCTTAACAATTCTTTTTAATCAAGCCTGTGGCCCTCAAAATGATGGGAAATATTTCTATATCTTTCTGCCAGCCTCAAATTGCCTTTCTTGCTATTTGAGGATCTTCTCTCTCTCTGCATGCAATTCACTAAGTACTTGCTTGGATTGATACATCTATGATCAATGCCATTCTGGTGTTTTTCTCATTTAGCACTTTGTCCGTTTTTCTTACATAGAGCTTTTTATTGGTCAGGATGGGGGTGTCCCAGGTTATTATAATCTCTTAGGCCTGTATAGGTCCTGTTGTGTTTACTTGATATTAATCTAATTCTGGCCAGTTTTTTTTTTAATTGTAGATGGACAACAAAGGAGGTTGGCTTTTCAAAGACAAAAGTAATACCCACTCACCTTCTTTGAATGAAGTCTGCTTTATCAAATTTCTTTTTAATTAGAGCTGATGGATAGTCTGTGCTCTGTTTTTCAGAGATTCCTATTTAACTTAAGATCTGTTTTAAAACAGTGCATCCTGGAGCCATAGCAAGAACTGTTAATGTTCTCACTCATTCTTCTGTTTTCCTATGCTCCCTAAAGTTAACTCTGTCCCCCCCCCCCCCCCCCCCCCACCCCCCATTGTTGATTTTTCACTTTTTCTTTTCCCTGGTCAGTTCCATTTGAGATTATCATTCCTTTTCATTGTTTCTGACTAGTGTATCAGCCTTACCCCTAAGCCTGCCTTCTCCTCCTTGCTTTTTATTCTTTCCAACCCAAAATGGGCCAAATTTGACAGAGGATCCAGAGAAATAAGCCCCCAAATATGGCCCAAAGCATTTCTATAGGAAAAAATGTTCTAGCTTCTGCCACTTACAAAAAAAGACCAGTTTACAGCTAGAATTCCTTATTCTTCAAAACCTCCAAACTGCCCCAAATTCCCCTAAAATTACACCCTTGCAATTGCCCTACCACCTAAACTGTCTCCACAGTCCAAAAATGATTCCTACACCACCACTATCCCCTCTAACTGCCACACCAATTCACAAATTGCCCCATCACCTGGAACTACCCCTTCTACTGTCCCCACACTCCCACAAATTGCTCTATCACAAAATCTACCTCCTGTAACTTTCAAAACCCCAAAACTGTTACCTGGAACTGCCACCCCCCCCCCCCCCCCCCCACACACACACAACCTGCTGCTACTGTCAAAAACTAACACTGCAACTGCCACATCCTGGTCAAAGCCAGAAGGATGCTTGGATGCATAGAAAGAGGGATGACAGCAGTAAAAAGGAGGTGATAGTGCCATTGTATAAGTCTCTGGTGAGGCCCCATTTAGAGTACTGTGTGCACTTCTGGAGACCACACCTACGAAAAGATATAAACAGAGGGCAGCTACAAAATTAGTAAGCGGTCTTGAACACAAAAAATATAGGGACAGGCTTATGAACCTCAACATGTATTTGCTGGAAGAGAGGCGGGAGAGAGGAGACATGATAGAGACATTTACTTATCTCAAGGGCATTAATGTACAGGAAGTGAGCCTTTTTCAACTGAAGGAAAGCTCTGGAACAAGGGGGCATATGATGAAGTTAAGAGGGAATAGGCATAGGAGTAATCTAAGAAAGTATTATTTCACAGAAAGGGTGGTGGAAGCATGAAATGGCCTTCCAGTGGAGGTTGTAGAGTCGAGAACTGTGTCAGAATTTTAAAAGGCATGGGATAAGCATGTGGGATTACTTAGGAAAAGGAAGAGTTAGGGGTTACAGAGGATGGGCAGACAGGATGGGCCATTTGGCTTTATCTGCCGTCATGTTTTTCTGTTTCTGTCCTCCTAAATTACACCTTCACAATTGTCCTAACCTCTCTCAATTACCCCAGCACCCTGCATACTGCTCTATCTCCAAATTCTACCCCCTAAAACTTGCCCCAAACCTCACACATTAATCCCTGCAACTTTGCCACTATTCTGCAAACTGCCTCACCTTCAAAAACTATCCATGTTAATGTTGCATTACCCTACAAACTGCCCCATCCTCCAAATCCACCACCCAACAAACTGGCTTGCACCCAAAAAGTACCCCCACAACTGCCCCACCACCTCACAAACTACACCGCACAAAACTTACCCTCTCATAATTGCCTCATCACTGACAAACTGCTCCAACCCACAAAAACTGGGGGTTGCACGACTAATATTCCGCCAGTGTCGTTATGCTCATATTAGCCCTCTCCTCAAGTCACTTCACTGGCTTCCTATCTGTTTCCGTATACAGTTCAAACTCCTCTTATTGACCTATAAGTGCATTCACTCTGCAGCTCCTCAGTACCTCTCCGCTCTCATCTCTCCCTACATTCCTCCCCGGGAACTCCGTTCACTGGGTAAATCTCTCTTATCTGCACCCTTCTCCTCCACTGCTAACTCCAGACTCCATTCCTTTTATCTTGCTGCACCATATGCTTGGAATAGACTTCCTGAGCCGGTACGTCAAGCTCCATTTCTGGCCGTCTTCAAATCTAAGCTAAAAGCCCACCTTTTTAATGCTACTTTTAACTCCTAACCCTTATTCACTTGTTCAGAACCCTTATTTTATCATCCTCACTTTAACATTCCCTTACCTCTTGTTTGTCCTGTTTGTCTGTCCTAATTAGATTGTACGTTCTGTCGAGCAGGGACTGTCTCTTCATGTTCAAGTGTACAGTGCTGCATACGTCTAGTAGCGCTATAGAAATGATAAGTAGAAGTAGTAGTAAAAACTACTCTCCTCTCTGCCTGACTATATGGCAAAGTGCTCCCACCCCTAAAAACTAGCCCCACAACTGTTCTACCACTCTGCTAACTGCCTAGCACCCAAAGTATACTTGTATGTAACTGGCCAACCACTCTACTAACTACCCCACCCTCAAAAACTAGCCTTGCAATTTTCACACTGCCTCACAAAGCATCCCTACTATCACAAACTACCTCATCACTTCACAAATTGGCGTACAACCAGAAAATTCCACCTTTAACTATCCCATTACCCTGCAAACTGTTCCATCCCCCAAACTACCACCTCACAAACTGTCCTACCCTCAACCTCTACACCCTGCAACTGCCCCACCTACAAAAACAAGACCCCAGAAATTACTTCTCCACACCACAAAAACAAGACCTCCCCCAAATTACCCTCCCTCAACTGCAAAATATCCTGCTCCCAAAAACTACCTCTGCATCTGCTTTACCCTAAAATCTACAACCCTGCTAACTGCCTCTGCTCTCAAAATCTACTCCACACAAGTGCCCCACACTGTAAACTGCCCCAACCCCAACCTATCCTGCAACTATCAACCATCCTGAAAACTGACCCTCCCCCCCAAAAAAGAATTATCCCTTGCCATTTCCCCACCACCCCAATCTGCTCCACCCTCTTCTTTTCTTACTCTTAGGCTGATTTGATCAATCCATTCTCTCTTGGAACCTAGTTCTTATATTTTTCTACATTCATTTGTTTTATCTTAAATTGATTACTGTAATTCCCTTCTTATAGGGTTACCTGCCTTTCAGATTTATAGGCTCCAATTGATCTACAGAATACCACTGTCAAACTCCTACATGGCCATAAGATGGGGAAAAGGGTAGGGAGACTAGTTAATTTCAAACTATCTTTATCAATAAACCTACCTAACCTCTTTTAAACCCCAACTTTTAAATCATCAAAGCACAGAGTATAAAAAATGTTCACTTAGAGAAATGTTCTTTCAGAGCTTCTCAGTAGAGGAGATAGCTAAAGTAGGCTAATCAGTTAAGACTTGATGAACCATTACCAGTGAGGAAGATTGTGCCAGGGTGTGTACAATGAGACGTGACTGATAAATGTTGACTCCTGTTTAATATCTGTATCAATGATCTGGTCTTGATGATGCTAAACTGTGTCACAATACAGAGGTTACTAATTTTACAGAGGCATGTACAGAAGCTAAAGCATATAGCAGAGGCAAGAGGTGAATGTAAAGAAATGTAGGCATTTGAAAAACAAGAACAGGAAATGTTAGATTTCAAATGAGCAAAGCTTGCAAATGCTCTTGAGGCAAAGACGTAATGATGCAAATCAGTAGTAAATTAAGATAAAGTGAGCAAAGCCTGACAACAGCTGTGAAACCTAAGTATATTTTGCTGTAAATTAGGTTTGGGAACATGAAAGTTTGAAGCAGGGAACTAACCTTCTGATACTGAAACACCACAGTCAGCTTTGACTTCAAATGCTGATTACGGTGGGAGGAAGTGATGTCATACCCTGAGATGGCCACCATTGCTGAAGTTCTGAGGTAGCCCAAAAGATACCCCCAGATTACTGTGAGCAAAAGACATGATATCTTGCTCATTTTGGTGCAGATGCTGCGGAGAAGCAAAACAAATTAAGTGAGAAGAGCAAGATGGTGACTTGGGGCAGTTTTTTGCACAGGATGGCAGAGGCCTCCATGAGTGAAAGCTAAAATGGAGTTAGATAAGGAAAAACCAATAGAAATTCATGCAACAGGCAAAGAATTAAAATCGTGGTTTGCTGAACTCTGGTGTGAATTAGTGACTTTGAAAGGGTGAATTTCCTCTTTAGTCTCTGAGCTGTGAGAAGATGTAATGCAAGTTAGGCAGAGGATGGAAGATGCAGAGGGTCAGCTCAAGAAGCAGGAAAAAGCCTACTACAGTGCTAGAGGGGCAAGTGTCTGATTTGAAGCAGAGCACTAAAAGGTTGAAGGACAAGGGAACAGATCTGGAGATCAGATCTGTGAATATTTTAAATTGTGTGAGTCAGGTATTCCTGAAGGCTGGCGAGAAGGAGAGCCCTGAAATAGAGAAAAATTGAGAGGGCCCACAGCTCCCTACCAAAAGATATAATAGTATGTTATCATAAATATTTATTTAGATTTCCTTAGATTTTGCTCACGCCTTTTTCAGTAGTAGCTCAAGGTGAGTTACATTCAGGTAATAGGTGGTAATAGAGCAGATCTTAGCAAAAGCTTGGGCATTGGGGCCTGTCTCTTGGGAAGGACACACGATAGAAGTGTATGTAGATATATTTCTATTTATTGTGAACAAACTGAGGTTGGAAAATATATGGATGGTTGCTCCCGGTGTCCCTGGTATTCACTATTAGTGGCAATGCTATCAGGGCCCTTTCCATGGCAGTAGAGGCTGAAGGGATGAAAAAAGTAGGAACAAAGGGCGTGCCAGAGGTGAACTCCGGTGGTTGTGCGGTACCAGCAAAACAGTGTTTGTGGAACAGTGATGGTATAAGAGATGTATACATTGAAGATGTTGCTTTGAGTTTGTTGTTTGTGAAAATCTAACAGCTTTGTGGCTTTTTTGGAAGTCAGGATCATTGTGGAAGACTTTTCTTTTACTTTTTATTGTTTTTGCAACTACATTCAAAGCAGTTTACATATATTCAGGTACTTATTTTGTACCAGGGGCAATGGAGGGTTAAGTGACTTGCCCGGAGTAACAAGGAGCTGCAGTGGGAATTGAACTCAGTTCCCCAGGATCAAAGTCCACTGCACTAACTACTAGGCCACTCCTCCACAACATGAATGCTTCGGGAAAGTGCAAAGTGATTGGTACATGATAAGCTAAAGTTTATGTTAAATAGTTTATACCAGTTTAATAATAAGTGTATGAAGATTTGTTTGTCAAGATATTGTATGTTATTCCCAAGGGGGAGGTTTTGAATGTTTTTGGTCTTAGTAGGGATTTATATAATGAATGTTTAGGATATTTAGGGTCCTGTTTACTACGGCGCATTAGCATTTTTAACGCGCCTACAATTAGCACACGCATTAACCATGTAGGCACGTATATGGATATTGTAGGTGAGTACACAGTTTAATGCACGGACATGGTTAATGCGCATTAAAAATGTTAACGTGCCTATAATGCGGCTTAGCAAACAGGGCCCTTATTTTGTTAAAATAAAGAGTAATTATTTAGAGTTTTAATTGGGTATTTTCTTTAAAGATTTAGATTTTCAACAAATTATATATTTATTTAGTTTGTTGTTTTTGTATGGGTAGTTCTTTTTGTGTTGTAATAATGAACATAGATACTATCTTCACTGTATTCAGATCTATCTCAAGATATCCTGAAAACCTGGCCTGATTGCGGCATTCAAGACCTGAACTCCCACCAGTGGTGTAGGAAGGGGGGGGGGGGGCGGTGGGGCAGTCCGCCCCGTGTGCACGCCGGTGGGGGGGGGGGGGGTTCGTCTCTGTTGGTTCCTTGCTCCCTCTGCCCCGGAACAGGTTACTTCCTGTTTCGGGGCAGAGAGAGCAAGGAACCAATGGAGCCGACGCAGCTCCCAGCGACGTGGACTCGGGGGCGGATCGGCCCTCCCGGCCACCCCTCGCTTCTAAAATAAGTAACAATGCGCTCCGGGGGGGGGGGGGAGGGTGCGCGCTGAGGGGGGGCGCCGTGCTGGACCCGGGGGGGGGGGGGTGCGTAGCAGCGACCCGCCCCGGATGTCAGCCGCCCTTCGCTACGGCACTGACTCCCCCATCCCTGCCATATTCCCTTCACGCCGAAACAGCCTAAATCCCTCCCCTAATTTCTTGAACTTCTGTATTACACAGACTTCATTTCATTTGTATTCACCCACAGTCAGATTTTTAAAACTGTAGCTGTCAAACCACTGATGTTATAAACCACACTGAACCCTTAACAGGGGATATTAGCGGTAAATAAGACCTAAATTGAATTGAATTTCTAGATTGCTCAGTTCCTGCCTGCAACTAGTTTAGAGTTACTATGTTTACATTCAAGATTATCAGTTTTCTTGTTGAACAGAGTGAGGCGTGAGCAGGGGCGTATCTGGACTCTGGCGGTAGGGGGGGCCAGAGCCAGAGGGAGGGGGCACATTTTAGCCCCCCCCCGGCGCCACCGATCCCCCCTCCTGCCATTTCCGGACCCCCCGCCACTGCCAGACCCCCCCCTCGCCACCAATGACACTCTCCACCCCCTCCCGCCGCCGCCAACCCTCCCCTGCTGCTGTCACTTACCTTTGCTGGCGGGGGACCCCAACCCCCCGCCAGCCGAGGTCCTCTCTTCCATGCAGGCTGCAAGTTGCAATGCTTCCTGTTCTTCTGAGTTTGACATCCTGCACGTACAACGCGCAGGACGTCAGACTGAGTTCCAAATTTCTGTGGAGTTTCTGTGGAGCATGTGCACTGCTGCTGGGAGGTGGGGATGGGCAGTGGGGTAAAGCAGGTGTGTCTTTGGGTGGCTGCTTGTACTTTTGTGAGCTGCTGCCAATGTTCCCATCAGTATGTAGGCATGGGCCAGCATGATAAGGGGTCCAGATATATGCAGCCCCTCATTCAGCATTTCATGGTTAGTGGAGGGGCCTCATAACTACTTGTCATTGGATATTCTGAACATTCTGATGTCAGCAATGTTCTGTTATTCTTTCTTGTGAAAATTCAATAGTATGTATTGCAACAACAAGAGGAACTTACTCTGTGATATGCCTATAGATGGTGATTGCACATGAGTGGAAATAAAGAATTAATGATGAGAGAAGTCAACTTTTATTATATGTAAAAGGTGTTTTTTCTGTGCAATTTTAAAAGTTAGCAGGTTTCAATAAAGAGTGATTAAGACAGATGATGATTGAGGGAAGCCATGAGGCAGGGTACTTCATGTGAAAAGAGTTGTCTCTGAGGTCTGATAAATAATTTGAACTTATTCATACACAATTAGTGTCTGCTGTAAGAAAAGGGAGAAGTGTTGGGCTTTGCATACTGATCTGATTTTTGCCTCCCCCACCCCTGTTTGGGTAAAGAGGGAGGGACTAGTTTAAAGAGTCACGTTATATGCCTTGAGGACACCCCATCCCACCAGATGCAATACAAGCACAATATGTTTGTGCAGCGCTGCGTACGCCTTGTAGCACTATAGAAATGCTAAATAGTAGTAGTAGTAATATCCCAAATATAACTCAGTGAAAATTAGGAGCACTGCAAGATATAGGAATCAACATCAGCAATAATTAACGTTAAATAAAACAATCCTTTTTGGATTTGTAGTTGTGTAGAATATCCACCTTATGTAGATAATTGTGTACCTTTGCAATTAAAACCAACAAAAGTGGAGAAACTAGATCTGCTACGTGGAAAAAAGTGTATAAATAGCAAAAAAGTAGCGAGATCAACATGACTCTTCCAAAACACTGTGGAGGTGAGCAGGGGCGTATCTAGACTTCGCTGGTAGGGGGGTCCAGAGCCGAGGTGAGGGGGCACATTTTAGCCCCCCCCGGTGCCGCCGCCAGAACTACCTCCAACAACTGTGGCCCGCCCGCGGTCGCCTACCTTTGCTGGCGGGGGACCCCAACCCCCGCCAGCCAAAGTCGTCTTTGTTCGTTTGGGTTTCTTCTTTCTGAGTCTGACTCTGACGTCCTGCATGTACACAACGTGCAGGACGTCAGACTCCCAGAAACAGGCTTTGTTCTGTTTCTGTGAGTCTGATGTCCTGCACGTTGTGTACGTGCAGGACATCAGAGTCAGACTCAGAAAGAAGAAACCCAAACTAACGAAGGAAGACGACTTCGGCTGGCGGGGGTTGGGGTCCCCCGCCAGCAAAGGACGGCGACGGCAGGTTGGCGGCGGGAGAGGGGAGTTGCGAGGGTCACCGGGAGGTGGGTCCAGGGCCAAATCTATGGGGGCCTTGGCCCCCGTGGCCCCGTAGCAGATATGCCCCTGGAGATGAGTAATCAAAATGCTTTATTAAATAAAAGTTAAAAAGACTCAGCACGGAGCCGTGTTTCGGCGAAAAAACGCCTGCTTCAGGAGTCTGTTTGTTGTGTAAGCCGATGTATGAAACACCATAAGCAAGACAGCCAAATCAAGCCTTTAGAAAGACTATTGACAGATAAACACTGCCTCAGCATTTTTTACTTAGCATCACTGCGGTTGTTTGCTTTTCCAGCTTTGTTTTTTTAAGCTTATGCTTGGTACATTAATCTGTCAATAGCCTTTCTAAAGGCTTGATTTGGCTGCCTTGCTTATGGTGTTTCATACATCGGCTTACACAACAAACAGACTCCTGAAGCAGGTGTTTTTTTGCCGAAGCACGGCTCCATGTTGAGTCTTTTTAACTTTTATTTAATAAAGCATTTTGATTACTCGCCTCCACGGTGTTTTGGAAGTGTCATGTCGATCTCGCTACTTTTTTGCTATTTGTACCTTTGCAATTACCACACGCAGTCTTACTGCTCCATCTTGCTTGCGTCCTAAGCGATGTGCCCTTTCTAAACATAGAAAAATGTAGGCAGATAAAGATCATATGGCCTATCCAGTCTGCTCATCCATGCCATCTACTTTCCCTATCACTCCCTTAGAGATCCTATGAGCTTGTCCCAAGCTCTTCAGATATTGTTTTCATCTCCATTACTTCCACCAGGAGTCTGTTCCACAAATTCATCACCCTTTCTGTGAAGATGTATTTCCTCAGGTTACTTCTGAGTCTATCCTCTTTCACCTTCATCCTCTGCCCTCTCTTCCAGAGCTTCCTTTCAATTGAAAGACACTCGCCTCTTGTGCATTTCTGCTGCATAAGTATTTAAATATCTCTATCATATCTCCCCTTTCCCGCCCTTCTTCCAAAGTATACATATTGAGATCTTTAAGTTTGTCCCCATATGCTTTATGATGAAGACCACTGACCATTTAGTAGCTCCCCTCTGGACCATCTGTATTTATCTTTTTGAAGGTGCGATCTCCAGAATTGTACACAATATTCTAAATGAGGTCTCACCAGAGCCTTAAACAGAGGAAGGGTCAGATCTTTAGTTAGACATTATTCTAGAAATTCAGGCAGACGCTGGTCAGGCACTGACTCAGGGATGCCAACAAAGCGCAAGCTGTTGTGCCTAGACCTATTTTCAAGTTCTTCAGGTTTTTCAGCATTTTCTTTACACTGAGCCTGTGGGACAGTAAGTACTACCTCACCTGCGGAGACCCTCTGCTCTAACTCTTCGGCTTGGTGTGTAGTTTCAGCTAAAAGAGCTTCCAAGTGGGTCATTTGTCCAGAACGTTTCTCAAGACAGGGTCCCAAAGCATGCACTGCCGCTGTTAGTTGCTTGATGTGAACTTCCGCTAGTGGCAAGACATCCACAGCCTTTCTGCAATCCTTATCATTTTGCAGAGCTTTAGTGTACATATCAGCACCCTTTTCTGGAACAAATTTGTCCATAAACAACCATGCAATGCAGGTAGTTGCAGAGATTCATTAATGAATAGCGTTTTCAGGGCAGATGATATGCGATAGGACAGGAGGCCTCAGAGCAGGTCAGCTGCACGTCTGTCCTAGTTGACACATCACATGACTCCAAATGCAACTTTTATATGTTAAATATGTATGTTTTATGTTCTTATGATTTAATTTTATGCTTATATATAATAAAGAAACTTTAGACAATTCTTATTCTTCTATTTATTAAGTAATTATTATTTATCTGCTGTTTTGTTTTTTTGGACCCTTGTAAGTGGTGATTTCAGAAAGTCATTTGTAGATAGCCAGGATGTACAGATTTAGGTGAAGTGAGGTTTGGGCATGGTTTGGACAAACTGAAAAAGTATGTCTGCTTCCCATTTTATAAGACACATGTACGGAGAGATTCCATATATGGCGCCTAAAAAAAAATAGCACTGAAATGGATGGAGATGAGACAAAGGGGAGAAAAACTGCACATGGATGGAGAAAATAGGCAAAAAATAGATCCACTCTATACCACCTCCAGTCAAGTCTGCAGAGGATCCAGCTTTTACTTATGGATGTAGGGCAAGAAATGAAGAAAGGAGGAAAGTAAAGAAATAAATGGACAGGAAGTCCTGGAAATGGAATTAAGAGAACAGATAGCAGCAGAATCAGAGACTGAGACCAACATGATCAGAAAAACAGTCATTAGACAACAAGGTAAAAAAAAATCATTTTATTTTCACTTTAGTGTTTGCAATATGTCCAACTTGAGAATTTACATCTGCTGCCTTATTTTGCACTGTATAAGAGGAAACATGTTTCTTTCTGTTTTCTGGTATTGTGCTGCATGCAGAGTCTAGCTTCTTAAGATTTCAGTTTAATTTTTGAAGAATTTGAAGAGGGGCTATCTCTGTTCTGCATGTGTGACTGCAAGGCCAAGTGTCTGAACAGGGATCTGTTAGGTTCTGAAATTTTGATAACATATTATATTATGTTTAGATTGGCAAGATTGTTCTCTTACTTTCTGGTCTGTATGCTAATTTGGTTTGTGTCATTTTGGGTATACTGGAGCTGTAACAGCTTACAGAAATTATTGGTAATGAAAATCACAAGTTATTTTTTCTTCTCCTATTGTGACGTTTGTGAGCCCTTGGCCCAGGGGTGGCTGTGTGAGAATCACTCAACCATCTCTGGGTAGATGGAGTCCTGTAGTATCCCAAAGAACTGGACTGGATTGCAAATGGAGGTGAACTAAGGTAGCTTTAATGGCAGCAAAAGGAACATAAGGCAAAAGGCAAACAAACGGCTCAGCAATAATGTAAGAGAAGAGAAGATAATAAGCAGCCTAGCTGCACATCCGAACACTAGCTAAAGCAAAACATTAAGCATACAATATCGGCAAGGGGTAAGACAGCCTAGCTGTACAAGGAAAGCAAACACAAGTGCACAAGAGACTAGGCAAAAGCCCACCCTGGTGGGCAATGGAAAACAGTAGCACTTAGCTGGAAGCAGGGAGACCGCTGGCAATCAGATAAAGGTTCATTCTGTCAGGACTCTCACGTAATCTGCGGGACCTCCACAGCAAGCTCTCTCAGAAGCAGGAGATGAGTAGCAGCAAAGCAAAGGAACTTAAAATAGTCTCTTGTAGACCCGCACTGTGGGTAGGGAACTTGAGCGGTCCACTCCGCTCGCTGAAGGTAAAGAAGAAAACAAAATCACAGAGGCGCCTGAGCCGAATGCTCCCAGTGCAACCAAGTTTAAACAAAGCAATGCCCGAGCCAATGCTCCCAGGGCAAAAGGGTTTAAGCAATAGTCTCTGAAACACCTGAGCCAAATGCTCCTAAGGCAAAAGACACACACAGGCACAGCACAGAACAGCAAACAGGAATCAGGAACAGCCCATGAGGATCCCTCCGTGCTTCAAGCACAGCCATGCCGTCGCAGCACACAGTCCAAAACTCAGCCCAGAGCCTACTCACTGCAGCCAGTGACCAGGGACTCAATGTGGATGACTGAGAACTCAGCTGAAGGGCAAGAAGCTCTCAGGACTCCAAGGCTTAGAAGCAGGCTTCACTGGAACAGAGCAAGAAGGTGGTTAGCTTAGCACAGTTTTAAAAAGGTTTGGATGGCTTCCTAAAGGAAAAGTCCATAGACCATTAATAAATTGGACTTGGGGAAAATCCACTATTTCTGGGATAAGCAGCATAAAATGTTTTGTACTTTTTGGGGGATCTTGCCAGGTATTTGTGACCTGTATTGGACACTGTTGGAAACAGAATGCTGGGCTTGATGGACCTTTGGTCTTCCAAGTATGGCAATACTTATGTACTTATGTGAAAGCTGCAGCATTGCTTCAGGTCATGGCCTGACAAGGAAACAACAGTTCATTGCTTCAGGCCACAGCCAGACAAGGAAACAACAGTTGGAACTAGCAGAGCCTCAGGCAGACCTGAGCTCAATCAGGAGTTATTGCCAGAACACTGAGTGCACGCAGAGGCCAGTTTAAGAAGGCTCAGCACTGATGACATCACCAGCTTGGCCTCCACTACTCTACATTGACCGCACAGGTCACTGACTAGAACCGCAGGTAAATTTAATGGGTCTAGATGGAGCAGGGCACTGAGAAGCAAGGCACGGACGACGACGACCGTGACACCTATGCTGTTGTAATTTCAGTGATGCCTGATTATAGGCTCCATGGCTGGTAAAAGGAGTGCGGTTACTGTGGGTGTGGCTAGAATAGGGGCAGAACCATAGATAGTGACCCTGCCCCTAAGGTTACCCATAATGAGTACCTGTTCCTTTTTTCATACAAAAAAAAGCACTGGGTGTTACTCATTTAAGTGGAGGTTTGCTATCTGGTGTGAGAGGAAGGCCTTAGATCCCTTCACCTGCCCTACACAAAAACTGCTTAAATACCTCATGCACCTTTCTGAGGGCCCCCTTTTACTTAGCCACATAAGCATCTACGCGCGCCCAATGAGCGCCAAAATGGAGTTATCGCCCAACTACTGCTTGGCTCTTGTGGTAATTTCATATTTGGCACGTGTCTGATACGCGCATCTGAAAAATATTTTTTATTTTTGTACACGGGTAACGGACGTGCACCAAGTGGCATTTGATGCACATAGGTCATTACCACCCAGATTCTTTACTGCTAGGTCTATGACTGGCAGTAAGGTCTCAGACCCAAAATGGACACATGGTAATTTCGATTTTGCCGCACTTCCATTTTCGGCAAAAATAAAAGGCCTTTTTCACAGGTGCGCTGAAAAATAGATTGGCGTGTGCCCAAAACCCGCGCCTACACTACCGCAAGCCATTTTTCAGCGTGCCTTTGTAAAAGGACTCCTGAGCCCGGTTTGAAAACCAACTCTGTAAGGGTTCATCTAAGTGTAGTCAGTGTTTATCACCACTGTGTGGGAGGTAATCCCATCTCTGTACAGCTTCTAGCTTGCTTCTTGAGAGGTTTGTTACTGACAAAGCCCCCTGTCAAACCTCCAACTGCATCATGGTAACTCAATGTTGTCCTCACCCAACTGATGAAAGCTCCTTTTGAGCCATTTGATTCATGCCATCTGAAGTATTTGACCTGGAAAGTTGTGTTTTTGGTGGCAGTCACTTCAGCTTGCAGAGTCAGTGAGCATCAGGTCATGGTAGCTGATCCACCTTACACTAAGTTTTATTACAATAGAGTAGTTCTCCGCATGCATCCTAAGATCCTTCCTAAGGTAGTGTCAGAGTTCCATAGTAATCAGTCAATCATCCTGCCAACATTTTCCCCCAAATCAAATGCCCATCCTGGCAAGAGTGTACTGCATATCTTAGACTGCAAACGAGTCTTGGCCTTCTATCTGGAGCAGACTAAAGCCCATAGACAGTACATCCAGCTTTTTGTTTCTTTTGACCCAAATGTGAATGGAGGTAGCCATTGGCACAGAATTTCCAATTGGCTAGCAGATTGCATCTCCTTTACTGATGCCCAGGCTGGGCTGACTGGAGGGTCACGTCAAGGCTCATAATGTCAGAGCCATGGCTATGTCGGCAGTCTACTTGAGGTCAGCCTCCAATGATGTGATTTGTAAAACTGAGACATGGTCATCGGTACACACATTCACATCTCATTACTGCCTTGAGCAGGATACTTAATGTGATAGCAGTCCTGAAAAATGTGTTCGATGTCTAGAATCCAACTCCACCCCCCGTAGGCCCAATTTTATTTAGTTCCAGGCTGCTCCTTCATAGCTAGCAAGTACATATTTTCAGGTTAATTGACTTCCAGGCCTCGACGTTGCAAGTCCCTATTCTCCTAGCATTGTTGTTTTCAGTAAGCCTGGTAGCTAGGGATTCCCAGCTCTGAGAATATGAAAGCCTGCTTGTCCTCGGAGAAAGCAATCAGGCAACGCAAAGTTACTCACCTATAACAGGTGTTCTCTGAGGGCAGTAGGCCAAGTATCCTCACATACTCTCCCACCTTCCCTTGGAGTTGTATTCTTTAGCTATCGTATATGATTGAGGGACCTGTGCTTGCATGTCGGGCTGGAAGACACCAGCGCATGCACGGTGGGACGCTACTAGAAAGTTCTTAGTCTCACTAGTCAGCGTATGCACTGGGCTGCATTGGATGACATCACCCAGCTGTGAGAATACTTGGCTTGCAGTCCTTGGAAAAGACCTGTTACAGGTGAATAACTTTGCTTTACCTGATTGTTTGGACCAGTGACTCAGGGGAAAACTGTTATCATTGGCGTCTATCATACACTTTAAACATTCAAAAGAAATAGTTATTTTGCTTCTCTTCTTAAGTTGCTCCTCTTGTACATGCAGGGTTTTATGTTTAAATCTTTTTTATTGGTAAAAACATTAGATAACAAACAGGTTTATCAAGAGAATAAAAGAATACAAAACCACGCATAAACAAGGTGCCATCTGGTACATAAACAGCGTAATACATTTTTTACCCTTTTCTCCCCTCCTCCCAACCCCTTACTTCATCCTTCCTAACTACTATTAAACTCCAAGTTCTTATCTGTGCTGATCTATCTAGTACTTGGAATCTTACAATTAAATCCCCCCCCCCTTTTTTCTTATAATATTCCGTCACAACCTTAATCAGCTGTACATGCAGGGTTTTAAAATCTGCCACATGCATGTGTCAAAGTCAGAAAGTACATGTGTATCTTGTAAAATTAGTGCCCACATGTGTAGATGCCTGCAGGTATGTGTAGGTATGTAAAATGGATTTTCTGGCTATACATCTAGCAAATGCACATGTACTCCTGCACATCCTTATGTATTTTACAAAACGCTCCATGCTTGGCAAACCTTTTGGAAATTACCAGGGAAATGGGAATGTCCCAGTCTGGACCTTCCATTTCCCATGTATAATCCCTCTGGAAAATGAGGCTTCATGGCATTTAAGACATGTTAAAAGTTCTGTCAGGCACTATAACAAATGTGTGAAAGGAACTAAAAACATATTCAAAAATTGGGGCAGAAGATCCAATCCAACCCCGAACTGAACTGAAAACTTTTCTATGCACATCACTCATATGTTTTGAAGCTGAACATTTTAAATATGGAAAGCACAGTAATCGACTTTCCTTGGCAGTTTCTGCTTTTATTTACTAGATGTATATCCTCCCTCTAACAGGAAGAAGGCTGATGCTCCTCAGGCCAGGGTGTCTAACTTCAGGAAATTATAGTACTGCTGAGTGAGCTGACTCTCGGCCAAGGCAGCATTCAATACGTGCAAAGCCCAAGAACGATCACCACATTTCTTCTACACAGCTGTGCTGAGCTTCACACACTGATCTGTCTTGTGGGTAAGTTTCAAATGAAGGCTCTAGTTTAAACTTGGCAGGAGGGGGGGATGCTTTTTATAGTTTTATTTTTAAACTCTCTGAAGTTTGCAAAAGTTCAAAGCCATGTACCATTGCCAAGTTTTAATACAGAAGCCAGTTGAAAGTACAACTGGATTATTAAACCAGAGCTGCAAAGATGTCCAGTTCCAAGAGGAAGAATTGTTTTTTAACTCTCCTGGTTTTGAAACTATATTATGTTATACAGTGGTATTTGCAGTTCTTGGTTCTATCCAGTGTAATCAACACTACACATACCACAATGGATCATGATAAGGACGTCAGAAATCTAGAACTGACCTAAAATTTCCCTCCTGGAAATGCGTCACTTGGCAACGCTTTAAAAAGTTCACTCAGGATTTTCTTCTACTACCAGGTCTTCCTAAATAATCTGGAACCTTGCCTTGTAAAAAGCTAGGCAGAAATTCTATAAAGGATGCCAACAGTTAGGTGCAAAGAAGTAGCACGCTGAGGGTGAATCCTATAACGGCATTTGTGCACGCAGATTTCAGCATAGAATCCTAGCATAAATTGGCATTTGCATGCCAACATTTAAGCACACCCAATTCATGACACATTGTGACGACAACACCTCTTTGAACATTCCATGTGATGTGATTTTAATGCTGCTGTGACAATATACTTGTATCACTCATAGGTACCATTCACAGACAAGTGCATTTGATCAAGTCTTGTGACCCCTGACGCAGGCGGCCTTTCTTCGAAACACAAGCCCATTTCGGATCCTTTACTTGTTGGTGCCTAATAAAAGTTTGCATTGGAGGGTCCTTTACTAGTTGGTACTTAATTAAGAGTTTGCATTGGATTTCTCCCTGCTTGAGAGTTTTGTGTTACCCTCAACTGCTCGTTGGTTTACACCCAATTACACCATGTCAAGCGCTGCATACGTCTAGTAGTGCTTTAGAAATGATAAGTAGTAGTAGTAAATGTGTGGACCAAACTATGGTAGTTAGGAATAAATTCAGTAAATACCTCCTAAAGTTCAGCGCTGAAAAAATAGCACTTAGCACTGTTCTATAAATGACACTTAAAGTTAGGCACCACTTATAGAATAGTGCTAAGCGCCAGGAACTGTGATTACATTTAGACATGACCATTTACAGCAAAGGTTTTCAACCCAGCCCTTGGGGCACACCTAGCTGGTTGGGTTTTCAGGATATCCCCATTGAATTCAATGGGGGATATCCTGAAAACTCTGGGTATGCCCTGAGGACTGGTTGAAAACCTCTGATTTATACCAATGAAACCTTGGTGTAAATCTCCAAACCTAATCCTCATATTCTATACCAGTGTGCATAAATTATGGGAACACCCCTGATCCACCCATGTCCTTCACATAGTCATAAGTACATAAGTGTTACCATAGTGGGACAGACCGAAGGTCCATCAAGTCTTAGCCCAGCATCCTGTTTCCAAGAGTGGCCAATCCAGGTTACGTACCTGACAAGGTCCCAAAACAGTACAATACATGTTATGCTGCTTATCCTAGAAATGAGCAGTGGATTTTCCTCAAGTCATTTTAATAATGACTTTTGTACTTTTCTTTTAGGAAGATATCCAAACCTTTTTAAACCCAGCTAAGCTAACTGCTTTTACCACATTCTTTGGCAACAAATTCCAGAGTTTAATTACAAGTTGAGTGGAGAAATATTTTCTCCGATTTGTTTTAAATTTACTACTTTGTAGCTTCATTGTGTGCCCCCTAGTCCTAGCATTTTTGGAAAGAGTAAACAAGCAATTCATATCTACCAGTTCCACTCCACTCATTATTTTATATACCTCTATCATATCTCCCCTCAGCTGTCTTTTCTCCAAGCTGAAGAGCCCTAGCCGCTTTAACCTTTGCTTGTAGGGAAGTCAAATTGTACCTACCATACATGTACCTTATCTACCACAATATCACCTTGTATTCATTCACACCATGTATTTGTTCAGACCGGAATCGGCTAACGCCGCTAACGGTAATACGTAAGCCACATTGAGCCTGCAAAAAGGTGGGGAAATGTGGGATACAAATGCAACAAATAAATAAATAAATAAATAAAATCCCATCCCTTTTATTATTTTCATTGCCCTTCTCTGAACCTTTTCTAATTCCACTATATCTTTTTTGAGATGCAGTGACCAGAATTGCACATAGTATTCAAAGTGTGGTCGCACCATGGAGAGATACAAAGGCATTATAACATCCTCATTGGTGCTTTCCACTCCTTTCCTAATAATACCTAGCATTCCATTTTTTTCTTAGCTACCACGACACACGGAACAGAGGGTTTCAACGTATTAATGAAGATACCTAGATCCTTTTCTATGCCCCCCTTCTACAGCCAAGTGTAATATTTACATGCAGGTTCAGATGTTGAAATATGTATGTGCGTAATTTTTATTAATGCCAATTGACACTGTTAATTGATTGTTAGCTTCCAATTATTGGTACTAATAGGCTCATTTTTCATTTATATTACGCACACACCCAAATTTGTGCATGCAATTTAAAGCATCATTTGTAGAATTAGGGGGTTATTGTATAACAAACAGTATTCTATATGTTACATGCACCTCCCCTTTGCATTTACTCACTAAGGGGTCTTTTGACTAAGCTGCAGTAAAAAGTGGCCTGTGGTAGTTTGAATGCGTGAAATTGGCACACACTGGGCCATTTTTTACCATGGCTGGGGAAAAAAAGGTTTTTTTTCAATTGGGCAGTAAGCGGCCATGTGCTAAAATTAAAAGTAGTGCACGGCTATTGACTGCCTTAACCCTTACTGCCACCCATTGACCCAGTAGTAAGGGCTCATACGCTACTCGCGTGGTAATCATGTAACATACACCAATGTGGCTGCACTGCCAATTACCACCAGGAACGCCCCTGTGGTAGAAAATAGAAAAATATTTTGTACCGTGGGAAACAGCGCACACCAACTTCAATATTACCGCCAGGCGCCCATGCTACCCTGGCAGTAGTGTCGATTTGGCATGTGCTACCCATGCATTAGCCAGTAATAGGGCATCTAAGTGAGTTGAGAACAAAGTTATAGAGTACCAGTTAGCGGCCAACTAGCACATGTATATATTTAACGTATATAACTTTAAGTATTCATATTGTGCGTATCTTTAGCCGATCTGTTATAGAATGAGGGAGGTATGTCTTTAAGCCCATGTAACGCGTTGCTTTGGCACCCTATTATCTTGGAGTCTGGAATTTAAAATCCTTTTGCGTTTTAAAAAAATGTTTAAATCTTTATCCTGCAAGGCCAGGCTCTATCCTATCTTGTAGATTTGGTGACACAGCATGTTCCCAAAAAACTCCTTACACTCATCTTAGCAAAATCACCTGGCCATACCTTCTGTCTCAAGCTTATAATGACCAAACATGTAGGCCCCGTTGTCTGAAACTGTTTTCCATTGGACATAAAACTGAGTGAGAATTTGGTGTTTTTTTTATAAGCTCTGAAAATCTTGGTTGTGTTTGATTGTTTATAATTAATTTTAATTGAATACTATATAAAATGTTTTAGTCTTATATGAAATGCTCATTTTTGGGTCAATATTCAACTGGTGGTGGTCAGTGTTTTTTAAAAATGTTGACCATCTCTGGGCACATTAGCTCCGATATTCAGTATCGGGCCATGTTTGGGCACCGGCACTGAATATCCACAGGTAATTGTCCCGCTTCTAGCCACCAGAGCTTATGCCGGTCACAGCCAGTATTCAATCAGGGCTTGCATAAGACAGTTATGTGGGCCCTGGCTGAATATCGAGTGACACCCATATAACTTTTTAAATTCATTTTTGAACTATCCAGGCCTCCTCCTGACCCCCAAAACAGTCCTCTCCTTCCATTCCCCCTCCCTGCAGCCCACAACATTAAGAAGGGAACTCCCCTCCTACCCCCCCCCCCCCCTCCACTGAAACATCATCCAACCCCTGGTCTACCACAGATCCCTGGTGGTCTAGTTGGGAGGATGGGGCAGGAACAAACCCAACTCACTTCTGCCCCTAATGGCAGCATCCTAAAAATAGCTAAGGCAGGAGCAAACCCCGCTGGACCACCAGGGATCTGAGGTGGAGGGGGGGAGAGGCTATTGAGACCAGTTGGGTTGGGGGATGTTCTGGGGGTGGAAGGGGGAAGGAGGTTCTCAATGTGCTGGTAATCAATACATTTATGCAAACAATTGGTGCATAAATTTAGTTGCCATGTTATAGAATGAGGTAGATAATGCTTAAAAGTACAATGGGAGAAAATATATTACAATCAACCAAAAGAAAAAATAAGAAAAACCGCTACAGTGGTGTGCTCCACTTCCCAGTGTCTCTGCCCAGCCCCAACGTCCCTAGCTTTCCCTTACTAAAAGACAATGAACACTCTTATTTTTCAAAATACATAAATAGTTTCTTTTAAATTAAATGACACATTTTCCAAGGTTTGTCACCGTTTATTTTTCCATGTAAATATTCAATTTTATGTCCATTTCCCTCAGACAGAGAGCTTTTAATAGTCTTAGAAGTTTGAATAATTTAATCACTAGTTATCTTAATAAAGTGAGCCAGCTATACCAAACTAATGGCTGGTTCTCTTTTAGATAGTTTTATTTTTTTGTGGATCATCCATGCACTCTTTTCATCCATTGTATAATTCTGCTTTATTAGGATTTATTTACTGCCTTTATGAAAGAATTCACTTAAGGTGGTTATGGGTCCTTTTACTAAGCTGTGGTAAAAAGTGGCCTTAGCGTCCCCTTTCGCAGGTCTCTCCTGCTCGTTAAAGCCATTTCTACTGTAGCCAGAAAATGGCCAATTTTTCATTTTCCCAATTAATAGAAAAGCACTAATTTATTTATTTAGATTTTGCTCACACCTTTTTCAGTAGTAGCTCAAGGTGAGTTACATTCAGGTACACTGGATATTTCTCTGTCCCAGGAGAGCTCACAATCTAAGTTTGTACCTGAGGCAATGGAGGGTTAAGTGACTTGCCCAAGATCACAAGGAGCAGCAGCGGGATTTGAACTGGCCACCTCTGGATTGCACTAATGTTGCCATTAGCGCATGGCATTATCAAAAATTAGCGTGTGAGCCCTTACTGCCATGCATTTTGTAGGCGGTAAGGGCTCACGTGTTAATCCTGCTCTAATCAGTTAGCTCGTGGTAACGTGGCTATGCTGATTTGCATGATTTGGTCACACACATTGGGAGTTTCCTGCAGGACACCACAGTCCATCCCACTGTGAAGCCCTTTTAAACTGTGGTAAGTGCACGCTAGCGCTTACTGCAGAATAGTAAAAGAACCCCTTAATAAACACTGACTCCCTCCCCCACTCCCCGATATTCAAAAGTATTTAACCAGCTAGGATCAGCATCTGGCCAGTTGAATGCCCCATAACCAGCTATCCGCAAATTTTTAGCGGGACATTGCCTGCCATGGCCGGTTGAAAATTCACAGTTAGTGGCTAGCAGCTAGCCGGTTATATAGTGTGGCTAGTCGGTTATATTCATGCAGCCAAATATGGCCGGCTAAGTTTGGCAGCCATATTTGGCTGCATGAATACCAGACCTATCTTTGGACAGTTCAAAGTTAACTGGAATATTGGCTTGGGCAATTAAGTTTGAATAGGACAAAAAAAACCCCCCCAGATTTTCAATGCCGGTCACCGGAAATGGCCTGGCATTGAATACTCGGGGTCAATGCGACCGCTAACTCCTGCGGTCTGAATATCGGGCCCTGAGATATTATTGAAAGGCTTGAGAGGAGCATCAGTGAGCTTGGTACAGAACTGCTGGATTAAATGACAGAATATTGTGACTTATTGCAGACCTTTGATAAACACTGTGGTTTGCTGTTTGTATGGGAGGAACACCCCCAAGCACAACAGAAATGCAAATCCATGTCTAGAATAAATGTTTGCTAATAAGTTATACTCAAGCAAAATGACATCTATGCCAGTTTCAGGACTGCAAACTTTGATAATTGTAGTTCTGTGTAGACAACACGTTTACCCCTTCAACAGGCTGTTTTTTCCGATATATTTTATTGAAATTTTGCATAATAACAGGATGTAAAAAGTAAAAGCTAATAACAAGACAGGGTCAGATACACTGCACTAAAAGAAAAATCAGGGAGAACAGTAAGTAGGCTTCATATTTAGGATATAGAAGCATCAACTGGCTTATGTAAATATTGTTCTATAGGGGACCAAAGTCTCTGCTTATTGAGAATTGTTCCATATTTTTATGCAATGACAAATTCAAACTTCTGATGTTGTAGTACTGAGTTTCACCAGAAATGAACATTCAGTAAGGGGCCCTTTTACTAAGGTGCACTGAAAAATGGCCTGTGGTAGTGTAGATGCATGTTTTGGGCATGTGCAGAATCATTTTTCAGTGCATCTGTAAAAAATGCCTTTTTAAAAAATGTTTGCTGAAAATGGCGAGGGGGGGGGGGTAGAGAAATTAGTCTGTTGGTGGTGGAAGGGAAGAGGAGAGAAGCTAGACTGTATGGGTGGGTAGGATAGAAAAAGAGAGGGGAGGTACTGGTCATGGTAGGAGCAAGTGAGAGAGACCATGGGGAGGAGGCTTGTCATGGAATGTATATGCAGAAAAGGAAGAAGTGGAGGAAACGGAAATATAAATGTCAAAGACAGATATGAGGGAGGAATGGAGAAAGACAGGAGGAGAAAGAAGAGATGGCAAATGGGACAGGAGACCCTGGAAAGAATTAGAAGAAAATACTACTACTACTACTTATCATTTCTATAGCGTTACTAGATGTACGCAGCACTGTAAACTTGAACATGAAGAGACAGTCCCTGCTCGACACAGCTTATAATCTAATTAGGACAGGGACAGAAGAAAGCAAACAAGACAGCTTGGGACCAGAGTGATTAGAAAAATAAAATCCCCAGGCAACAAAGGTAGAAAAATCTTTTATTTTGAATTTATTGATTGGGAATATGTCACCTTTGGGGAAAGGTGCACCTCTATTTCTATTTCTCCAGTATCATACTGAATGCAGAGTCTAACTTCTTGTGGTTTTCAGGTAAAATTTTGTCTGCATGTTTCTATTTCTAATAAGTAGTTCCATGGTCTGCATTTGATGAGGGGCTGTCTGTGTTCTGACTGTGTGCCTGAGGTGCAGTATTCTGCTACTAGTAACTGTTGGAATGTAATTGTATTTTACATGCATTGCCTGTCACCTATTATTTCTCTGTGATTACTCTGTGACCTCTGATGTGAATTACTTAGAGAGGTCACACAGCTATGTAACTTCCTGTGGGGGTTAGATGCAGCACATGCAGCACATGGAGCACATGGAGCTCATGATCTCTCCTAACCTGAGAGGATCTATGGTGGTGTGAGCATCCATTACCATCTAAGCACATGGAAGGAGCTGATAAGACAAATGTATAGTAATATGTAAATATAAGCCTGTCTGATTATAATCTAACTACAAACTGTGAGTAAACAGATGTTTTGTTACTTCAACTTTAAAGTGACTCAGCAGTGAATTATTCAGGGGTGAATGAGAGAGAGATGAAGAAAGAAATTAACATTTCTAAAGCTGAAGCTGTGTGTACTAAAATCTGCTAATTATTTACTACAAATAATCCAACAAAAGGGTTATGGGCCCAGGGCTCAGGAATTGAAAAAGAAGAGAAATATTACCAGGCAAAAAAAAAAAAAAAGGCCACATTTTTCTCTTAAGTTTTAAAGGAAAGATTCAGTCTGTCTCTCTCTCCCCCCACACAGCAGACAGAAGGCTAAGAAAATGGCTGAGGGAAGAAATTCACCATTGTTCTATTCTCTCAAGGTGCCTAAATTAACTGAGTTTAATTATCAGCAGTGGGAACTAAGATTCATATGTCTCCTTCGAGCAAAAAGATTAAATATATGCTTAGACCAAGACAGAACAGCTGAAAATATGGCTGAATGGGACAATGCAAACTATTATGTGAAGTGCATGCTTTTGGAAACTCTCTCAGAGAAACAAGCCATATTAGTGGAGGGAAAAGATACACCAAAGGACATTTTATATAAACTGAGAACTATGTATGCAACTACATATGCAAAGCAGCAACCAATTTGGCTGGCAGAGTTGAATGAAACCAAATTAAGGGATAAAAGTAAATGTAATGATCACATTATGCATCTTATGTCTTCATTTCAAAAGCTAGAACTTTCAGGAATTCCCATGTGTGATGCATTGAAAAGAGCATTTCTTTTTACCTCACTATCAAAGAAGTTTGATGTTTTTAGGTCTGTAAATGAGGCCATTGAAGGGCAATCTTTTGAACAGACAACATCAAAACTAAGGCAGGAATGCATAATAAATGATTCTGAGGAGATGTGTTCTCAAAGCAAGTCAGAGAGAAATGAAACAAATTTCTTGGCAAAGAACAGAGGAAGGCGGAGCTATGGGAAAACTCCACCCAAGGGCAAGCTGATTTGCTACTCATGTGGAAAGGAGGGACATGTATCTAAATGGTGTAAGGAAACACAAAACACTCCCTCTAGCTCACCTAAGCCAATGGAACTAAAGAATTTTCAAACCAGGAAATGTATGAAGGACAAAGATAAACACAAGGGCTTTCTAATGGCAGAAAAATCTTTGACTATGGTAAATAATAATTCAAATGAAAGTACTTGGATTTTGGATTCAGGGAGCACATGCCATTTAACCAATTGTAAAGATTTCTTTCAGGAAATGTGTCCAGAAGAAGGAATTCTTCAAACTGCAAACGCAGGGACTGCTAAGATCCAAGCAAAAGGTATTGGATTCTTAAAATGCAAAGTGTCTAATGAAGTTAAAGAAATTCCTGTAAGTGATGTCTTGTATATTCCCCAAGCAGTTTGCAATATGCTTAGTGTATCTACTTTAGATAAGAAGGGATTTGTGATTCATTTTGAAAACAGTAAGTGCACAATCTCTAAAAATGATGAAGTGTATGCTGAAGCTTTTATGCATAATGATGTTTATAAACTGAGCATTTCAGGTGAAGCCTCACATATGGCGCAAGTAAGGAAGAATGATGGTAAATGTAGTCTGGAAATCTGGCACCGCCGCCTGGGACATCGTGATTTTAAGGTGATCCAGGATCTTTACAGTAAGCAACTAGCCACAGGCATTCAGATAAGTGCAAATGCTGGTAAAATGGAGAAATGCATAGACTGTGTTACTCAAAAAGGTGTGAGACCCTCATTTCCTGCATACACAGGAAATAGGAGTAATAAAGTGCTGGACTTAATACACAGTGACTTATGTGGACCGTTTAATATCCCATCATTGGGAAATAACAGATTTGTGCTAATATTCTTGGATGATTTCTCTAGATATTGTGTGGCCTATTTGCTGAAAGAGAAAAGTCAAGTCACAGACATGCTGAAGAAATACGTAGCCATGGTGAGCAATAAATTTGAAAGAAAACCAAAGGTTCTTCAGACCGACAATGGTGGTGAGTTCACTTCACGAAGCATGCACACATTTCTAGAACAAGAAGGCATTCAGCATATCACAACAGTAGCTTACACACCAGAGCAAAATTCTGTTGCAGAGAGAAAATTTAGGTCACTTGTGGAAATGACCAGATGTATGCTGTCAGATAGCAATCTCCCTAAAAGACTATGGGGGGAAGCCATTCTCACAGCAGTGTACCTACAAAACAGAATGCCAACTAAAGGCGCTGAGCGCACACCACATGAGACATGGCATGGTAGGAAGCCAAACCTGTCACACATAAGAACATTTGGAAGTACAGCATATGCTCATGTACCAAAGCAAAGAAGGCATAAGCTGGATTCCACAACAGAAAGGGGCATTTTAGTTGGCTATGCTCCAGGACACAAAGGATATAGAATTTTGAATCTGAAAACTGGCATTGTTGGCATAAGACATGTTACATATTTTGATGAAAACAAGAGGGTTGATAAAGGCTGGATTATCCCAGATGAGCCTTATCATCCAGAATATGAAACTAGAACCATAATAGACATGCCAGTGTATATAAATGCCATACCAAGGCAGATGTCTGAAAGCAACTCACCTGTATCTAACGAGGAACAGGCAGAGGAAGCAGACACAGAAAGAATCATTGAAGAAGACAGTACAGTTGGAGAAGGGGAATCAATTGGAGAAGAACTCTCAGATTTAGAGGATGCGGAAAGGTCAGACCAACCTGTTGTCAGACGCTCATCCAGGGAAAACAAAGGTGTTCCACCCCCAAGACTGTCTTACCTAACAAAGTCAGCAGAAGCTCAAGAGCCCTTAACATGGGATGAGATTGAGAAAATGCCAGCAGAAGAAGCTGCTGAATGGCATAAAGCTGCACAAGAAGAAATTGATGCATTGGATAAAAATAATACTTGGATTCTTACAAAATTACCTCCTGGCAAGAAAGCTATAGGATGCAAATGGGTATTCAAGTTAAAAAGGAATGCACAAGGAAAAGTGGAAAGGTATAAAGCCAGATTAGTGGCAAAGGGATATCTTCAAAAATATGGAGAAGATTTTGATGAAGTGTTTGCACCTGTAGTGAAACACACGACAATAAGAACACTTCTGAGCATTGCAGTCTCAAAAGGCATGCAAGTCAACCACATTGATGTGAAAACAGCGTTCCTTCACGGAGATATAACTGAAGACTTGTACATGGAACAGCCAACAGGTTTCATAAATACAAAACAAAGACAGCTAGTGTGTAAATTAAACAAAGGTCTTTATGGATTAAAGCAAAGTGCAAAATGTTGGAATGAAAAATTGCATGAAATATTGACAAATTTAGGATTTAAGCAAGGTGAAGCAGATAAATGTTTGTACACTAGGTGCACAAATGGACAATATGCATACATTTTAGCTTTTGTTGATGATCTGCTCATTGCAAGCAAAAGTGAGCAAGAGTACAAGGACATTGTAAAGTGTTTAAACCTCAATGTTGAGATAAAAGAACTGGGTAATGTGTCATACTATCTTGGTATAGAAATTGAGAAACAAAATGATGGTTCTTATCTTCTAAGCCAGAAGCAGAAAATAAATGAGCTTATTGAAAGTTTAGGTATGCAAGATGCCCAAGTTGTAAGCACTCCCATGATCACTGATTTTCTGAAGGATGAAACAGTAAGAGAACCTTTACCAGATAACATCCAATATAGATCAGCCATAGGTAAGCTTTTATATCTAGCTACCACATACAGGGCTGATATAGCAAATGCAGTAGGAATTTTGAGCAGAAGGGTCAGCTCACCTACCAAATCAGATTGGACTGCAGTTAAAAGGATGGTAAGGTATTTAAAGGGTACCATTGATTGTAAATTAAAGATTTCAGCCAATAGTAATCCAAAACTAATATGTTACTGTGATTCAGATTGGGCAGGGGATCATTCTGATTATAAATCCACAAGTGGATATGTGTTTATGTATGGAAATGTACAAATTTCATGGGCCAGTCATAAACAAAGTATTGTGAGTTTGTCTTCTACAGAAGCTGAATATGTGGCCGTATCGGAAGCGTGCAGAGAACTGATGTGGATTGAAAAACTTATGCTGGATTTCGGAATAGCTGAACAGAGACCAATCCAGATAATGGAAGATAATCAGAGCTGCATCCGACTGTCACAGAATGACAAGGTTCAGTCACGCACCAAGCACATCGCAACGAAATACCACAACGTGCGAGAGTTGGCGAAAGAAGGGGTCATCAGTCTACACTATTGTCACACCAGTGAGATGACAGCTGACATCATGACCAAACCGTTACCCAGAGAACATTTTGTGAATCTGCGTATAAAGTTTGGACTTTGTATGAATAAATAATTGCATGACAGTTATGCATGAGAAGGGGTTTGTTGGAATGTAATTGTATTTTACATGCATTGCCTGTCACCTATTATTTCTCTGTGATTACTCTGTGACCTCTGATGTGAATTACTTAGAGAGGTCACACAGCTATGTAACTTCCTGTGGGGGTTAGATGCAGCACATGCAGCACATGGAGCACATGGAGCTCATGATCTCTCCTAACCTGAGAGGATCTATGGTGGTGTGAGCATCCATTACCATCTAAGCACATGGAAGGAGCTGATAAGACAAATGTATAGTAATATGTAAATATAAGCCTGTCTGATTATAATCTAACTACAAACTGTGAGTAAACAGATGTTTTGTTACTTCAACTTTAAAGTGACTCAGCAGTGAATTATTCAGGGGTGAATGAGAGAGAGATGAAGAAAGAAATTAACATTTCTAAAGCTGAAGCTGTGTGTACTAAAATCTGCTAATTATTTACTACAAATAATCCAACAGTAACAGTCTTGCTTATCTGTTTTCCCAATAGTTCTTCTTAAGTCTAACATATCTGTAGTGCTGCCTTTTCATAGGTAGAGTTGGTGCAGTGTAAGTCCTGACAGTGGTATTATGGTACGGCATGTGGCGCTATGAAGGGCTTTCCAGGCTAAGTTCACTGGTTTACTTTGCATATTTTACTTCTTGGCTGGCCAGCATTTAGTATTTTTACTATCTGTTTTATATTTGTATAGCTCTGGTATATTTTGTATAATTGCTTCTTTGGTGACAGGGTATACGTCTGATTGAAAAAGTGAAAAAGAGCTTGTTATGTCTCTCTAATACAAAACTGTTTGTTAACTTTGGGATCGATATGCAGCCAGTGGTGGTGAGCATTTTTTTAAAGCTGCCGCTGGCATTATTCCCAGATATTCAATGCTGGGCCATGTCTGGGAACCAGCATTGAATATCTGGTTTATGCAATTGTGTGATATTCAGCACTTCCATTACGTAGCTTCCTACTAGTCCAGAACCTGTGGAATAGTTGTGTCCATCAACTAGCATCAACTAGCAGGGGGAGATAGAGAACTGAAAACTGAGCTGAGCCATATCTCTCTTGGCATCCAATCCAGCTCCTCAGAATTTTCTATCTCCAGCAGGTAGATAGACACACTTTTCAACCTTTAGTTCTCAGTGCTTTGCTTCTGGACCACTTGGTCAACTGGTCCCCAGTTGAACTCTGCAGGTGGCTCAAGTCTGTAGAGTCATATCTGGAAATCTTCAGATCCCTGTCTCTGGTACCCCATGAATTTACTTCTTCCCTCCCTTCACCTCTCCCATGTTTCCTGTGGCACTCTCCTTTTCCAGCACAACAACCTTAAAGAAAAGAAAAAAGAGGAGGCATGCGTGCCTGACAGAGCACTGATCACCCAAAGGTTTTTTGGATTTTCCCCCGATGTGGGAACACCATCTCTGGCCCACTGATGTCATCTGGTGGGCTGGCTTCAGCTTTAAAAGACAGAAGCTTTCTATGTTGGTTGAAGGAGGAGGAGTGCATGCCAGACAGTGCGCTGATCACCCAAAGGCTTGTCAGGTTTACCTCTGATGTAGGAACACCATCTCTGGCCTGCTGACATCATTCTGGTGGGCCGGCTTCAGCTTTAAAAGCGGCAGCTTTCTGTGACATGGTCATAGGGTATGGCCAAAAGGGCGTACCCTAAGGGGCATGCCAGGCCCCTTTGGAGCCCCAGTGAAGCCCTGGCGGGCCAGAAATCTCTGCAAGTGGACTGTGACATCTTTTTGATTGTTACTTATTGGAATGGGGAAATGCAAGGCAAGGACTAAACATTTAACTGTGAGTACTCCTGCATTGACAGGCCCGATTGAAAGATATCTGATACCTGTGAGTAAAAACTTTCCCTCCCCTTTGATTCCTGGAGGAGACATAGGTGCTTCTTTAAGTTCAGAGGAAAGACTGACCCCTGAGCCACCTCATCTTTCCCATCTCTCCCCTGTTGGAGGTTTATCCCAGAATGTTTTTTTTCTCCTACTGAGGGAAATACAATGGTGCAACCGTCCTGGTCTTATCTCCTAAAGTTAGTTCAGTTACCCTAGTGATATTTCCTAAAGAAGTACCTGTATTAGAAACTGGTCCTTTGTAAGTATTGTTATTGGATGTTTGGAAGATTGTGAAGAGGACTGAAGCATTAGTTCAAGGATCTGTAGAGCAATCCTGTGATTTTTCCCAGACTATGGTCTCTAAAGTAGATGACTTGGAACATAGAATATCTTCCATTGATGTTTAAAGAAAGTAGAGTCTCAGCTTGGAGTTGTCCAACAGGTTGGTGCTTCCAATATTAAGGATAACTTACACTTGCATACCCAACTTGAGGTTGTGGAAAATCATTTGAGATCCTCTAATCTGAGATTCTTAAAATTTAATTTGTCTCTTAATATCTGCTGAGATCTTGTTAAGGAAGTGTTTCAAAGTATTGGTTTTGTCTGTCGCTGATTCTATTTTTATTTCTAAATGCTATTATTTGCCAAAAAGAGCATTAGAATCACAGCAAGGGGAGAGCATAATGTTTTGTCATCTCAACCTAATATGGAGAATTTAACTGCTTTTTTTTAGAGAGCTCACAAGAAGATATAACTCAATGCTCTACCCTGCTGGTTTATTTTGCTTTGGTTGAAGGAAGAGGTTTCTTTTGCTTTGGATATAGAAAAAGGCATAGTTTTGAAAGCTTATAAAAGCTTATTTTGGGGAAAAAGGATTTTATTTTTTGTGTAGGCAAGCTTCAGATATTTCCTGATGTTTCTAGAGCAACTCAGGCTAGGTGAAAACAGTTTCTTCAGTTTAAGTCAAGAGTTTTGGCTCTAGGGCAACGTTTTACCTAAAGTTTCCCTTCAAGTTGTCATCTAGAAAGGTTCTTGTTAAATAGGGAAGTTAAATAGTCAACTTAGGGTGGTATTTGTATTTAATATTGCCTTAGGATAAAGTCAGGAAGAATGATGTTGTCTAGAATTTTTTTATTGCTTGTGCTTTCTTTCCTTTAAGTTCTTTTCTTTTTTGATGACTTCAGCACTGTTCTCCCTTCCGTGATGTGGACTATTATATTTCTGAGTGCTTTTGATTTGTACTTAAATTGAAATTTCAATAAACAAAAAGGAAAAGAAGGGAGAAGGAAAGAGGTTTGCTGGAGAGCATAGGGCAGAGTATCAAGCCTGAGCCTTTCTCATCTGTGGTAAGACTTGTGGAGACTATGAACTTAGGGGGAGCAGCTGGCAGGGATAAGTCTGACTAACGTGTGCCTCAGAACTGCTTGGATGACTGAAAGCTCTGCTTGGTGCAGGGGCGGGATCCTGACTCACTGCTTGGGACACATTGTGCTGCGCTTTTGACAGTCGGGCTGAATGGTATCTCCCACTGAGGCAGTTAAGGCTTTTTATATTCATCTAATATCCCTAGTACTTTAAGAAGTTTTAATTAAACAACTCTATAATACTAAAATTCAGACAGCAGTCCAGCAGCGAGAGGGGTGCTCTCCAGTCTTTTGCACTGTGCCACATGTATGATTATGTCCCAGTTAGTGAGAGGTTATATGTGTGTGCTCAATGCAAAGAGCTCCTAGCTCTGAGAACAAGTCCGTTCTCTTGAGCCTAGAGTATCAGAGGAGCTGAGAAAGACAGGGAGGTACATAGAGGAGGCCTACAGGGATGATGTAGAGAAGTCCCACCTCCGGTCTGGCAGCCCCTGTACTGCCTTGAAGGAGGAAGGTCTCCTAAAAGGAGAGCATCACCCTGGTGAAGTTGGAAGTAATCCTGCAACAAGGAACAGCCCTCCAGGAGATGCAATATCTTCTTCCACTGAGGATGTGTCTCCTGGGAGTTTCTGCCCAGGAAGGAAGGGTTAGGACAGCTGATGTAGTTGGTGATTCGATCATTATGCATGTAGATAACTGGGTAGCTGGTGGACGTGAGGCTTGCCTGATCTCTTGCATGTCTGGTGCAAAGGTGGCGGGCCTCACATGTCACCTAGATAAGATTTTAGATAATGCTGGGGAGGAGCCTGCTGCCTTGGTACATGTAAGTACCAATGACGTAGGAAAATGTGGGAGGTTGCTTTTGTAAGACAAATTTAGGCTCTTAGGTAGAAAGCTCAAATATCCTCCAAGGTAGCATTTTCAGAAATGCTCCCATTTCACATGCAGGGCACATGAGAGAGGCAGAACTCTGGAGTCTCAATGCTTGGATGAGGTGATGGTGCAGGGAGGAGGGTTTTAGATTTATAAGGAACTGGGCAACATTCTGGGGAAGGGGGAGCCTATTCTGAAAGGATAGGCTCCACCTTAACCAGGTTGGACCAGGCTGCTGGCATCTGCATTTAAAAAGGAGATAGAGCAGCTTTTAAACTAGAAACTGAGGGAAGGCTGACAGTCAGTCAAAAACACATTGTTCAGAACAGTGGCGTAGCCAAGGGTGGGCTCAGGCCCACCCAGTAGCAGCACACCTATGCTGATTCCCTAGCCCCACCAGCTGAAAACTCCCAACAACTGTCCCTCCTGCATACCTTGTAAATAGCAGATGGCATGCAGGTGAGACAAGGAGAGACCAAATCACCTGTGGGACAGGGTGGGGTTCTTCTGCCCACCCATCTTGAGTCTAGGCCCAACCAAAGTTGGTGTCTGGCTACGCCCCTGGTTCAGAATAAGGTATCTTTCAAAGATGCCACAAAAACAGGGAAGATAGGACATCCTGATAGCAAGGCTGCAATAGAGACCATAGTAGACCAGAAATTTTCAAAAAAGGATAGTGCTGGGCAGACTTCTAAGTGCTGCTGAATATCTGTGAATAGCTCCGGACAAATGATTTAACTGTCCAGGAGCCATTCTGGCTGGTTAAATGATTATGAATATCGACCTTTTTATTTTTTCAGGCTATAGACTCTGAATGAGATTTTTGCAGGGTTTTGTATTACGTCATGTGTTTATGTTTATTAAATTTTATATATACCTTTCCACAATATAGTACCAAGCAGTTTACAATATTAATAATATATCTAGTAGTTGGCCAATGGAAGGAAGTCGTGGAGTCATACTCCATCCCAATGGACATGTAAAGAATGTTCTGACTTTCATGAAATTATTGTTGGGACAAAGGAGAAACATTTGAAGGGCTCCACAGGAATCCCCTAGGGAGGGAGGACAGGCGAGAAGCACAGTAATCATTTGCACAGGGCAGCAAGAAACGTGGCACTGGCATAAGCATCAGTAAGAGCTTAAAATAATCAAATTTTAAATGTTATACATTGTCAGATGACAGCTGTTGTAGACTACTTAGAAATCCATTGTTAGGTGCCCTTGAAGTCATTTGTCAATAAAAGTATAACTAGCATGGCTCAGACCTGTATATCTAGTACCCCCCCCCCTAGGTTAACCTCACCCCCTCCCCCATAAAAAAATCAGTTCTGGCTATGCCATCAATCCTAAGTAATGCCTTTAGTTCCCAAGTCAGGTCTTCAACTCTCTGGAGGTAGCATTCTTGCATCCTGACAGTGGGGGTAGAGGGGTGCTAGTGGCTAGATGTAGGGTTCATGACTACAGGGTCTGGAAGGAACTCCTGTGCCCGACCCCTGGACTAGGATTGTTGCTGCAATTAGGGGCCCTTTTACTAAGCCACGTAGGTGCCTATGCACGCCTAACGTGTGCCAAATTGGAGTTACCGTGTGGCCCTTGCGGTAATTTCAATCTTTGCCTAGGGGTCCTTTTACTAAGGTGCACTGAAAAATGGCCTGTGGTAGTGTAAACGCGTGTTTTGGGTGAGCGCAGAATTATTTTTTAGCGCACCTACAAAAAATGCCTTTTTTTGCCGAAAATGGACGTGCAGCAAAATGAAAATTGCTGCGAGTCCATTTTGGGTCTGAGACCTTACCGCAAGCCATTGACCTAGCGGTAAGGTCTCGCATGATAACCAGGCAGTAATGGTATACGCGCAACAAATTCTACTTGACATGTGTAGCTGCCGCCCGTCAGAAAATAAATATTTTTCAGATGCACATAGCGGACGCGCACAAAAATTTTAAATTACCACAAGGGCCATGTGGTGACCGGGCGGTAACTCCAATTTGGCGCATGTTGGGCACGTGTAGGCTCCTACGCAGCTTAGTAAAAGGGCCCCCTAATTTGTTAAGCAAATTGGGAGAGGAGTTAAAGAGATGACAAATCCCTGGGGAGTTAATGACAAATGAAGTGTCAAGTCTTCACCAATAAACTGTCTGCCTCATTTGTTTCTGGTTAGTCTGGTCTATTTCCCACTCCTTTTGTATTCCTGTTATTTGTCCTGGGATCTCAGCGTTCCTCCACCTTGCCGGACTTTCAGTGAATTTTTAAACAACGTCCATGCCTGCTTTAAAGTCCTTACCTTTGCAGATGACCCTTTTAGTTCTTTTTAACCATTTTCCTTATTTTTCGTAGTCGCCTTTTTGAAAATTAAATGTTGCTACAGTAGATTTCCTTAGTGACTTCACTCCAGATTGCTCAAATGTGATCATGTTATGATCACTGCTTCCTGATTAGAAAGGAATTATTGTCCAATTTATCCTGAATATTAAGGCAAATAGTCATCTAGTATTTTTTAAATATTGGTTTCAAAATATGTGATACAGATTTATGTCCATGGGGGGGAGGGGGGTTTCAGCTGTTTTGTTTTCAAATTTACAAACTTGGCATACTATGTTCCACCAAAAGGTACTATTTAAATAGTTGGAATGTTTTTAATTGCCCAGAATTGTTTGTTTTTCAATGGAAACCGGTATATCAAAAATTCTGCTTTGATCTGTTGTTAAATTAATCTATGGGTGTAAAGATCTCGGAATAATCATACTTACCGAAAGACGTATAGAACATTGCAAAAATTATAGGGACAGGCTTATGAACCTCAACATGTATACGCTGGAAGAGAGGAGGGAGAGAGGAGACATGATAGAAACGTTTAAATATCTCAAGGGCATTTATGTACAGGAAGAGAGCCTTTTTCAAATGAAGGAGAGCTCTGGAATAAGGGGGCATATGACAAAGTTAAGAGGGAATAGGTTTAGGAGTAACCTAAGGAAGTATTATTTCACAGAAAGGGTGGTGGAGGCGTGGAATGGCCTCCCGGTGGAGGTGGTGGAGTCGAGGACTGTTCCAGAATTTTAAAAGGCATGGGATAAGCATGTGGGATTGCTTAGGGACAGGAAGAATTAGGGATTACAGAGGATGGGCAGACTGGATGGGTCATATGGCCTTTATCTGCCATCATGTTTCTATGTTTCTATGAAGGCTCTTGGCACCGTAGAAAAACAGGGGCTGGTTTTGTTTGAACTGGAAGCCCAAAAGAAACTGAAGAAAAGTGCCAGACCAGAAAATAAAATGCTACAAACCTTTAAATAGAATTTTGACTTGATACACTTTATACAGGGAGTTTCCTATGGTCATATTTAAAGTATCCAGAGTATTAAATTTAAACAGCTTTTTCATGCTGAATATATCTTCAGGAAAACGTGACTCATTGTGATGCACCATGAATGATTTATCAACCACAAATCCTCAGTGGTGATCTCTGTGCTCGAGAGCGAGACTTTATGGTGTATTCTACAGTAAATCCTGGGATTGTAAATTAGTAGTGTGTTATGCTGCTTTGCTTAGATGTGCTAAGTGGAGAATTTTTCTGCACAAAGGTAGATTTGAACAGCATTAAACCTGGTAGACTAATGACTAATTTAACTTTCTCCCCTCCCTACCGCACCCCCCCCCCAAAAAAAATTCAAGAGTTCATATTTACCGCCGACATGAAATTTAATTTTAATTTAAAATGGGCACATTTAGTCCTTTTCACTATTTCCATTTCTAGGTGGATTACAAGACCACAAAAATCATCACATATAATCCTACTCAATATAATTTACAGAAAACGTCATGTTAAGAATAGCAAAATCTAAAATAATTCCAAACATTAAAGGGTCCTTTTTCTAAGGTGCGCTAACGAATGTAGCGCATGGCACATAATACACACTAATTCATTAGCATGTGCTACATCCATTAGCGCACCTTAGTAAAACGATCCCAAAGCATATTTTTGAAAAAAGCCAAATTTTCAGGGAGTGCCTGAACTCCACATAATTACTGATTATTCTTATAGCCAAAGGCAACAAGTTTTTGTAAACATAAGAGAGAAAAGTAGGGATATTCCATTACACCTGCCAATCGAAATTTTCAACCCCTCATTTTTGTGATACTGCAGTTTTCATTTAAATCTTTAGCAATCTTGAAGGACTTGAACTGCACAGGTGTGATACTATACACTGTGGCTCTGAGGGTTATATAATCCTCAGAGCATCACTCTCTACACTTGAGTTTCTGAACTAGTAATATATGCAGCTGAGAAATTGCAAAACACTTCCCTAACACCTCTAATCTGTTGTCATAACAGTCTTTATGACTGAACTGGTCAGGTTGTTATGGTCACAGCAAGCTCTACTCTATCACCCCAATAGGTAATAAATGGATGTAATTAATGGGCTGTTGCACGCTGTAGTTTCACAACAAATGAACTGGATGCCCTGTAATTTGGTTGCTGTGCATGAACCACTTCAGTTGATTTTCATTGTAACTTGTAAACCTAGGTTCCCATGCCACTTGTAAGATAGGTGGGAGGGGGAAAGGGCCAGGGGAGGAGATTTCAGAAGGATAAAAAAAAAAAAAAAAAAGATTTACTTTGAATGCTATCTTTATGCCTATGCATTACTTTGTCTGAGTATTTTATCTTCAAACCCACAGTGTCATTTTCTCACAGGCTAATGATACTGTAATGATGTAATACTGTGCTTGATTAACAGTGACTATGAATGGAAGGGAACAGAAACTCATAAAACGGAGGAAGCTGGCTGGCCTGTATTGGCCAGCCAAGATTAACGTGGCCTCAGGATCCCCTTTTCCCTTCTCACACCTAACTCCATGAATGGAATCAGGCACCTGCCCAGAGGAAAGGAGGGGAGATGTGCAGGATTCAATTTTGAATCCTGTGCTTGAGGATTGCCTGTGAGGGTGCGGGGATTGTGGAATGCAAGCGGACAGATCATTTAAAGTGTGGCAGGCAAATCCATGTGTCGCATTTGGCTCAGGCCAACCCAGGTGCGACTACACACCCACCTTCAGAAGGGTCTGAGTGGAGTTTGATGGTTATGCTTGTATTTTTTCAGATGTGTTCTGCTGCAGTGCAGGGACAGAAACCTGAGACAGTTGTTAGATGAAGCCAACAGGATGGGTTGTCCAAATGAGAGTCTGCCCAGCAGGGCCATTGGTGCTATGAAGGGAGCAGCATTGGTCCATGGTGCCATCGACAGAGGCACACCACCCTCAGAATACCTGTGAGGAAGTGAAGAGAAGTTCTTCAGAGAGGGGTTGCAGGGAGGAGTTATATTAACACTGAGTCCCAATGGAAATAAGGGGCAGCAGCATTGAATTGGTGGCCAGCTGTATCATTCACTTTGAAGGGCATGACCAGGGGAAGACACCTGAGGGGGAAAGGGGGTTGAGTATATCAGTTTGGCTCAGGATGAGTGTTAGGAAATAAAGCTGCTGCCTTTTTGAATCCCAGTTGCAGCCTCATAGTGCATCATTTGGGGGGGGGGGGGGAGCAGGAAAAGGTAAAAGAGGTGGACTCTCTTTGTTATGTGTCATAGGGTGTACTACTGCCTTGGTTTACGCTAATACCATTAATGTGCATTATCAGTTCCATTGCGTAAAAAGGAACCTGCAGTACATCATTACATTATAGGACACTTGTACCCCACACGTACCTCCTGAGTTCAGTGTGGCTTACATGTCAAGAGGACTGGGCATTCCCAGGAATATTAGAATAGAAAAAAAACATAATACATGAGATAAGGAAACAAATCATATTAAAAATGTAAAAAAAAAATGAAAACCCTTCTGCTGCTGTGCTTACTAGCTTTTCATGGAAAAAAAAATAGAGATCTCCTGCCTCTGGAAAAAACAAAAACAAAACAAAGGAAGCCTGTCACCAGCTGAAGCCACTTTAAAACAGCTAGCAGTGCTATTTGGCAGTTGGGGTGGAATTTCTTTTCATTGCTCTCTCTCTCTCTCTGCTAACATTGGATCCATTGACTCTTCTAAACGTTGGTTAACTGTCTGTATTTTTGTACTTTGCTCTGATGGCAGATCCCACCAAAACAGTTAAATGCTGCTCCTGGTGTGGGAACCAGAGAGCTGCGATGGGGACTTGCAGCGTGTGTACTCGTGTCGCTCCTCACAGCCCTCTGAGTGCCGAAGTTTCTGTGCCGGCCACTGTGGGGGTGTCATCAGGCTCAATGGGAGATGTTTTGGTGGGCTGCACAGTTCTCCCTTCATCCCATGCTGTTTACAGCCACCATCTTTGAGGTGCTGATGTGCTCTGAGTCTGTCGGGCCATGTGCAGTTTTCCCTCCGTCTGACCAGTTTTCTCCCACGGGGGCTCCACAATGGGTGATTTTTCTACGGGGGCAGCTGCCATTCTCCCCAGAGTTTGTTCGTTTGATGCACCAAGCATATTTGTTGAAGAGACCACTGGCCTTTCAGACCTCCCTTGCCCCCTGGTGGCTTCTGCAGCTCTGTTGACATAAAGGGCACGTTTGGAGAGCCACTGGGAGCTGGATGAGGTATCCCTTGCATCAGACCATGGGTCAGAGGGGCCACCTCTCAGGGGCCTCTTGCTACTCGCTGTCTGACCCATTGGAGGAGGAGGAGCTTCCTCCAGAGGAGAGTGATGATCCCTAGGCCTCCTGGCTCTTCAGGAAGGAGGATCTGCCTGCCTTAATTTCTAAGGTGTTGGAGGTACTTAATGTTTGTTCTCCTTATCCTCTCCCTTGGAGGCTACCTCGCATCCTATGATGTTGGGTACTAAGAAGCCCCTAGGAGTTTCCATATTCATGCTGTGATGAGGGTTCTGATCTTGGCTTAATGAGATACTCCAGAGGCTGGGCTGCAGGTGGCACGAGGTATGTCTTGTCTGTATCCTCTCCTGTCGGAGTTGGAGTTGCTGTAGCTCCCTTGTGGACTCTTTGGTCACGGCAGTGACCATCCTTTAGGGTGGTATGGCCCTAAAGGATGTTCCGGATAGGAGGTTGGAGTCCTCCTTAAAGCTATCATTCGAAGTGGCTGCTTTGTGCTTGCAAGCCACAGTTTGTGGCTCTTATGTGGCCTGCATGTGCTTAAGTTGAGTTCAGAAGGCTTCCTGTACTGAGGAATTATTTATTTCCTCCTACGCGCGCCGGTTCCAGCGGTATTCGGCACTTGGTGAGGATTACTGAGGAGACAGGATTTAGGGTTACCATATTTGCAGGGGAAAAAAAGAGGTCACAAAAAATAAAATGCCACCTTACCCCTGGCCCTGCTGCACAGTCACCTTGATCCCCCAAGGAAGCCAGATTCTAAAAGCAGTGAAAATATTGGTAAAAGTAACAGAAATGCATTTTCTTCCATAGTCTAAATACAAAATTAGAAAAGATGTACATTTACAAAAAAAGCAAACATCCATGAGCAGCATATCCCCCTCTCCTCTCCATCCCCTTCTATCCATGTGCTGCATTTCCCCCCTTTTCATTCCCTTACCTCCATGTACAATTTGTCCCCTCTCCTCTTCCTTCCTTCCCATCCACAAGCAGCTGCCCCCCTTCATTCTCTCCCATCCATGAGCAGCTTGCCCCCCTTCTTGCTCCCTCCCAGGCCTACCTTGCAGCCCTGGTGGTCTAGTGCAGCAGAAAAGAAAAGCAGACCCACGTGGTGAGATAAACAAAATTTATTCAATGCAGATCAGCATACAACTTTCCTCTAACTGCCCAACATGGCCATGTTTCTTCCTCTCAAGGGCTGCGTCAGGGGCTTAACATGAAACCAGCAGGACAGTCCAATGTTTTCCCTGTCTGGTTAGTGCAGTGCAGTACAAAGAATAAGGCTCACAAGCAGTGGGCTGTCTTTCCCAAGCATACATTTGCATACAAATGCAAATTACTAAAATACAGGTATTATATAACATCATGCATAATTTCTGGGAATTCCCATGGCCACATCCCCTTTAGAGTTGTGTGCTATGAAGTTTAGATGTGCATGAAACAGGATAAAAATATATATACCTTTAATACGAATCAGAGAAAAGTTTTCTTCACTCAATGTCTAATTAAACTCTGGAATTCATTGCCAGAGAATGTGGTAAAGGCGGTTAGCTTAGCGGGGTTTAAAAAAGGTCTGGACAGCTTCCTAAAGGAAAAGTCCATAGACCATTATTAAATTGACTTGGGGAAAGTCCACTGCTATTTTTGGGATAAGCAGCATAAAATGTATTGAACTTTTTTGGGATCTTGCCAGGTATTTGTGACCTGGATTGGCCACTGTTGGAAAACAGGATGCTGGGCTTGATGGACCTGTCCCAGTTTGGCAATACTTATGTACTTATGTTATAGGGCATAGAGTAGATACATGCGTAACTTCTACTTACTGCCAATTAAGTGATTGTTATTGCCTAATTTGCTAATTAGTTTATATGCAGATCTGTGAGCCGCACCCAAAATTGCATGTCCAAGTTTAATAACCTATACAGAATTTGGCGATATGCGTGCAGTCCTTGGAGGTGTGGGCCAATGACATCTCTGTGGAGAACCCACCCAGGTTATGACCCCAAATTTGGGCTTATTGACCCTATTTGGGGTGGTGATCTACAGTGTAGGAAGCTCTTTTCTAACCTATCAAATATTTTGGTTATCTTATTTCTAAACATGTAACATGCCATGTTGTGATAATCGGTTTATCAAGTCAATAAGTCAAATCAAAAGCTTCTGCAATGATTTGAAATTTTTCACTTCTATAATATCTTTGAAGACTAGTGTCATGTGACAGGTTCAGCTTTCTGTCTCTGCAGTATTGTTGTTTTGTGTTTACCTGCTGCACTAACAAATTGTAATAGAAAACCACACTTTTAAATCTTTACCTTTGCCATGAAAATGTTTTAAATAGCAACCTCCCCCCTCCCTGTGATTAGCTTATTATGAAATCGAATCAGATAGCACTCTTCCTAGAAGTCTACCTAGGATAAATCCATTGTGCAGGTAGAATGCATTGTGACGGGCTGCTTACATATGTTAAAGTATGACTGATTTGGCAGCTGAGGAGAAAAAATAGCCTTGAAGGGGAAGGTTTTAGCTGTCATATTTACCTTTTTTGGTGGTAAAGATCTTGCTGTTCATTCCAGGCTGAGGGGATCGAATACTGATGGTCTTTCTCCAAATAACTGAACACTACTTTGCTCCCAAAGGCAATCATCAATCTAACCTTCAGAGGACTCTGGGAAAGTGGCTTTTCTGCATGTAATTATCTGAACTTGAACCCCTGCCCAGCTGCACCAGATAGCAAGAGAAAAATGAGGATAACCAGGTTGACAGCAGCATGTCAGAAAAAAGGCTGGAGTTATGGAAGCAACTTGAGCAAAACAATAATGAGATTGAAAGAAACTTTACGTTATTTTCGAGACTGAAAAATCCCCCCTGCATTTTCACAACCGTGTCTAGTGTTGCCCACACATCATTGTTGCAAGAAAGGGCAAAACACTGAAGAAAATAATTTCCAGGTCGCAGCTCTGGTGGTGCTGTGAAACACAGTAGCGATATGTTGCAAGCCTTAGACTTTGTTTTCAATGTATTTATTTTAGCTTGTAATCCCACAGCCACTGCGTATCAGTGATGCTAAATGAGAGCAAAAGTCTGAGAGATCTTAGCTACTGAGTGCTGTAACTCTGTGAGTGATGCTGAGATTGAAATGCTCATCCAAGCTGCTCTGAGCATCAGCAGCACAGCACGGGTGAGAGTGTGATCCTCTGCATGTCCATAGGGGAGCAAGGGCAGGGAGCACTGCAGTGTAGAACTTTTTTGTGGTTGGAGTAGTCTAATGGCTAGTAACATAGTAACATAGTAGATGATGGCAGAAAAAGACCTGCATGGTCCATCCAGTCTGCCCAACAAGATAAACTCATATGTGTATACCTTACCTTGATTTGTACCTGCCTTTTTCAGGGCACAGACCGTACAAGTCTGCCCAGCAGTATTTCCCACCTCCAACCACCAGTCCCGCCTCCCATCACCGGCTCTGGCACGGACCGTATAAGTCTGCCCTCCACTATTCTCGCCTCCCAACCACCAACCACCAACCTCTCTTCCCCCACCTGCTCCGCCACCCAATTTTGGCTAAGCTTCTGAAGATCCATTCCTACTGCACAGGATTCCTTTATGCACATCCCACGCATGTTTGAATTCCGTTACCGTTTTCATCTCCACCACCTCCCGCGGGAGGGCATTCCAAGCATCCACCACCCTCTCCGTGAAAAAATACTTCCTGACATCCTTTTTGAGTCTGCCCCCCTTCAATCTCATTTTATGTCCTCTCGTTCTACCGCCTTCCCATCTCCGGAAAAGATTTTTTTGCGGATTAATACCTTTCAAGTATTTGAACGTCTGTATCATATCACCCCTGTTCCTCCTTTCCTCCAGGGTATACATGTTCAGGTCAGCAAGTCTCTGCTCATACGTCTTGGAACGCAAATCCCATACCATTCTCGTAGCTTTTCTTTGTACCAGGCTTTGATCCTGGTGACCTGGGTTCGATTCCAACTGCAGCTACTTGTGACCTTGAGCAAGTCACTTAGGGCCCCTTTTACTAAGCTGTGGCAAAAGGGGGCCAGCGCTGGCATCGGTGTGTGTTTTACATGTGCGCCGAGGCCCCTCTTTACCGCAGCTGGTAAAAGGGAAGTCACGCCTTTCTGCAGAAAATGGCCATGTGGCAAGTAAAGCACTTGCTGCGCGGCCATTTTGGGGGGGAGGGGGGAGCCAGTTCACCCATTGAGGTGGTGGTAAGGGCTCCCGCGGTAACCTGGCGGTAACCACTGCCCGATTACCACCGGGTACACTCTGGCACTACAAATATACATTTTTGTACCGCTGGAAATGATGGCACGCTAGGGGTGGGAAGTACTGCCGTGCTGCTGCGGTAGCCCTGCGGTACTTCCTGTATAGTGAGTGGTAAGAACGCATTGGGCTTACCGTCACTTAGCAAAAGGAGCCCTTAATCCTCCATTGCCCAAGGTACAAAAACTTAGATTGTGAGCCATCTAGGGACAGAGAAAGTACCTGCATATATGGCCAGATTATATATATGGTGCTTAAAAAATCCGCAAAGAAAACATTTCCACTTAAACATATTCTATAAACAGCGCCTAGATTTAGGCACGGTATATGGAAAACACTTAGTCTATAGCCTAGTGCGTAAAACTATGCGAATCCATTTGCACCAACAAAAACGTGGCATAAATCCCAGCACATGGATTTAGGCATAGAAGGCCATATTCTATAACAACTCATGTAAATTTTAGAACACTCCTTTCGCAGCCTATAACTGCACTCCTTTTTGCTGCAAGCATTAAAGTTTAGGTTCAGTTCATTACAAAATATGCTTGGAGAGCTGTGTGTGTAAATTCTAATTATTGCCAATTAGTGCTCATTATTGCTTGTTAAGTGCCATTAACAATGCTGATTGGCTTGTTAAGCCAATTAAATTATGCGCGTTATAGAATATGCTTGGATTTCGACGTGGAACGTTAGGTGTGCTATATAGAATCCAGGAGATAATGTGTACAGCACTGGATGCATCTAGTAGCGCTATAGAAATGATTATTATTAGTAGTAGAACTTGACAAAGCACCTGTCTGTCATACTAGTGATGGGTAGCTATGCAAATAAATTGTGGTCATTCTAGAACCCATTTAATATGTAAACCACTTTGACTGTATGACAGAAAATCAGTAAATCAATGGTGACCTGCTGAGCAAAAAGCTATAAACGTTTGGAGGGGCAACTTTCATTTTTGAAAATTTTGTGCATTATAGGGTCAGTAGAATGGTACTATGCAATTTGTTTCACAGCTTTGATGTTTTTCATGTTCTACAGCAGTGTTTCCTAAGTCAGCTCCTGGATTGCCCCTTTCCAGTCAAGTTTTCAGGATATCCACAATGAATATGCATGAAGAGGTTTGTATATAATGGAGGCAGTGTATGCAAATCAAGTTCATGCATATTCATTGTGGATATCTTGAAAACCTGACTTGCAAGGGTTACTCCAGGAATGGACTTGGGAAACACTGTTCTACAGTTTAAAAACTACAGGTACCTAAAGTGGGGTATGTGATTTCTGAGGTTAATTAATTTTTTATTGATAAATGTTTCCCATTTTTTAAAGACGTAATTCGTCCATTAAATTTTGCAGGATTATACAGTTGATATCTCTGTATCTTGGTAGAAATAATTCACATACCTTACTTTTGGTACCTTTTCGCTCAGCAGGTCACAAGTGCATTACCACATTCATGGGCCCTGATTTCATAACAAGATGCCTATGTGAGAAGTCCATGAAGGTGCTTGTAATGTAAGGACACAATAATATATGGTATGATTTATAAATTTAAGTAAAAGGAACCAATATCAAACTCGCATAAATCCCCTCACTGCAAAACTTTTTTCTTTATTGGATCATCGGTAGATGAATCTGGTTCCCATTTCTAGCACAGAGATTATCATCATAAAGCTTCATAGATCTATTTTCTTTTTTTAAATTTATTTTGATTTACATTTAAATTTTACACATCTCAACATGTGACAAGAAAAAGGAAGATCAATAATATCATTAGAAATATAATTTAAAAATGAGGAAAATAAATTATACAACATTTGCTCACAAGTTACAGGAAAAGAATGGAGGGGCCAAACTAGGGGGGTCCTTTTACGAAGCAGTGGTAGGAATAATGCGTACCTCCCATGCACCAAATTATACTACCAGGGGGCATACTCAGTGCTTTATAAAAAAGAAAAAAAACGGCACAGGAAATTTCTCTACCTTCTTGTTATTTTAAATGTTTGATTTCATGGCTCTAAAGCACTGTAACTAGGGCTATATTTCATTTTAACTGTAAGCAGTGTTTTTCTTTTAAATACCTTTTTCTTTTTCTTCTGAGAGCATAGATGAATTATTTCTTTTGTCTGGAATGAATGGTTTGTGTCTCTGTTTGTCATGATTACTTAGCAACATTCCTTTGTAAATAACTTTCTATCTCCTTCTTTGTGTGAGCTCTGAAATCCCGCCGTACTGATAAGGCTTAAATTACCTTTTGTTCTTAGCCGGAAGCAGTTAACTGCTGGCCTGGCACTATTTTTACCTCATCAAAGAAAAAAAAACCCCCAAAACCAGTAAAAGACCAGTTTCCTAAGTTTGCCTTACAGTTTTATTTCTCTTGGCTTAAATCTAATATTTATTAGATACAATTTTAGTTCAATGTTTTCTTTTGTATATAATTCTATTTCAATGCTTTCTTTTGTGTATATGATTTTTAGATAACAATTTTGTTTTCCTGCTAGGTTTGCTAAGAACTCTACAGTTTTACTTTCAGGATGTTTAAGCTATTAGGAAACGTGTTCACATTCTAGTATAAAACTTTATGGTGGTTTCCCTGCTTGCTTTAAGAAACTATGATGAAACATGTACATGTGTGTCCGAAGACTGCCATAGCCAGACCAGTGGAACTATGTGATCTTTGTAAATTAATTTTTAACAATTAATTTCCTTTATCAGACTTTGAATTATACATGTAGACTTTTTATAGAATCAGGGTTTCATTTATACATGGCTATCCTGGATACATTTTAATATAAAGAAATACCTGCAGAAATAAAGAAACTCCGTGGATCATTTAAACAGTACTGTTGTACATTTTTCTACTTCTGGAGTGGATGTGCCATGTTATTAATTTGTGCACATAAGAAGTATTTCTAGCCCTAGAACATTTTTTTGTAATTTATTATGCATCATACCATGTTTATTTAAAGGATATGCCCGGTACTGCATTGCAATAGTATGATCTAATTTACAACCTCTTAATTCTTTGTTTTTCATTTGTTAGTCTGTTGTGGGTAATACAATCAGTGGAGTCAAACGCATTTATTTGGAATAATACCCGACGTGGCCACATTTCGCCCTCAGGCTGCGTCAGGGGTACAAACTATAAAATCAAAACATAATATTTTTAATAATTTAGGGTCTTTCTTTCTGGATGTTTCTTTTTTAACTTTGATTTTTGTTGCGTTGCATTCCAAATTTTACATTAACTGTGAAAGTTCCTGCCTGTATTAGATTCATTAACACAGAATTTAACACAGTCCTGCTGAACTTTGTCTTGCTAAGTGTGATTTGTGCAAGGAAACGTTTGTGTGCTGAAGTACTTACTCTGTTTAGTTCATCACTCTTATGATAAATATTATTGTACCCCAGGTAATTGAGATTTCAGAGAAATTACCCCACTGGAAAAGTGAATTTAAATGAATGTTTAGATTAAGAAGTTAAGATATTTTGTGTACCTTGAAAGAAAATGTTTTGTACTGCCCCAGAACAAGGATAGAACCTAGTTTGCCCCAGTTGGTTTAAATTACCTTCTCTTTCCCCATATTATTTCAGTAACATGAGTGATGTTTTCAAATAACATATATACAATTTTTGATGGTCACTGAGGAGTGGCCTAGTGGTTAGGGCGGTGGACTTTGGTCCTGGGGAACTGAGTTCAATTTCCACTTTAGGCACAGGCAGCTCCTTGTGACTCTGGGCAAGTCACTTAACCCTCCATTGCCCCATGTAAGCCACATTGAGCCTGCCACAAGTGGGAAAGCACAGGGTACAAATGTAACAAAAAAACCCAGCTAATATTGAAAACAGGGTTAAATAAATTCCACTATAGTTGCAACAAATGCTCAATATATCACAATAATATAACTATTTATCAATGCAAATTATTTATTTATTTATTTATTAATCACTCTATCGTAATAAAACCTTGAATGCATAATTTTGAAACTCACTCATTAATCACACAACATCCATACTCTTTCATTCCACATTTAATCATAGCCATTAAACATATTTCATCCTACATTCTCCTTTACAAAATATCTTATTCACAGAATCCTCACAAGCTGCCACTATCGAAACTTAATGCATAGATAATATCTCTGTACCTAACTGAACCACAGATTGTTGCACAATCTCTGCTTATCGCATCTTATACTCCTAAACACTCAATCCATAATCATTCTCTGTTCTCTATACATATCCATATGTTTGCAGAATTTTCCCCAACAGTTCTTATAATCAACTGATTCAGTTTGGATATGTATAGAGAACGGAGAATGATTATGGATTGAGTATTTATGCGATAAGCAGAGATTGTGCAATAATCTGTGGTTCAGTTAGGTAGAGAGATATTATCTATGTATTAAATTTCGATAGTGGCAGCCTGCGAGGATTCTGTGAATGTTAGCACTTTGATATAAGATATTTTGTATAGGAGAATGTAGGATGAAATATGTTGAATGGCTATGATTAAATGTGGAATGAAAGAATATGGATGCTGTGTGATTAATGAGTGAGTTTAAAAATTACGCATTCAAGGTTTTATATATTATGATAGAGTGATTAATAAATAAAAAAACTTTTTCACATTGATACATAGTTTTGTTATTGTGATATATTGATACATTGTAAACAGCTGTCATGTTAAATTATTTTTCCCTTTTTTTTTCTAAATTTTTTATGCCCTTTGTTTAGTATAAATGGAGAAATTGTGCTCCTAACTACTTGCCCTAATCTTCTTTGTTCTGCCAGCTATGAATTAGTTTTCTTCCTACAAATATAGAACTTTATTTTCCCTAATTTCCACTGTTAATAATTGTATACTGATGTAAATTTTATTTTTCCCTAATTTGTTTTTTCCATACATGAAATATGCCTCAGCTTGTTTGTAATAGCCCAATGATAAAGATTTAAAAATTATGTCTTGACCTTTATGGAATAATACAATTGTGCAGAACTTATAAGCATTCTCTCCTTCAATTTTGGAAATTCTATGTACAAAGTTACAGAAATGTTTAAATAAATGAGGAATTGTAATGAGAGCCGAAAATATGCATGTGTAAACTGAACCTACGTAGAAATGTTTGTACAGGGACGTGTATATGATTTCTGACATCCTTTTTTAGTCAGACCATTATGGCCATTGATTTTTATTATATCCTATATATACCTTGAACTGTGCAAAGAATGAAATCTGAGAACACCCTTAAGTTAATGCCATGTTCCTCATGAATTGGACAACTATTATATGGACTATTTACCTTGCTGGACATCATTCGGCCCTCTAAATGCAACATGATGCCTGCCTGTGTGAGCCTCCCCACAGCATAATCCCTACACTGCACTATAACTTTCTAATCACATTTCTGTCTTGCATTTCACAGGAACTGCCAGACAGAAGGGGGGAAAGTGGTACAGAAGACCCCAAAGCATTGAAAATAGGAGACTACAGGCTTATTTTCGAAAAGGATCGCCGGCGATCTTCCGACACAAATCGGGAGATTGCCAGTGATCTCTCAATCCCGGCCAAATGGGTATTATCGAAAGCTGATTTTGGGCTGCCCCAATTGCTTTTTTGTTGCAGCGCCGGCCAACCTTCAAAGGGGCATGTTGGTAGGGTAGCGAAGGCGGGAAGGGGGGGCGGAGCGGGGCGGGGTTACGAGATGGCTGGCTTCACCTTATTATGAAAAACAAAAACGACAGCTCGAACGAGTATTTCGCCGGGCGGACTTGGTCCATGTATTTTTAGGACCAAGTCCCAAAAAGAGCCCCAACTGACCAGATGACCACTGGAGGGAAGCGGGGATCACCTCCCCTTACTCCCCAAGTGGTCACCAACCCCCTCCCACACACAAAAAAAATAAATTTAAAACATTTTTTGCCAGCCTGTATGCCAGCCTCAAATGTCATACCCAGCTCCCTGACAGCAGTATGCAGGTCCCTGGAACAGTTTTTAGTGGGTGCACTGCACTTCAGGCACATGGACCCAGGCTCATCACCCCCTACCTGTTACACTTGTGGTGGTTAATGTTGAACACCAAAAAACCCCCAAACCCACTGTACCCACATGTAGGTGCCCTCCTTCACCCCTTAGGGCTATGGTAATGGTGTAGACTTGTGGGCAGTGGGTTTTGGGGGGATTTGGGGAGCTCAGCACACAAGGAAAGGGTGCTATGCACCTGGAAGCTAATTTTGTTTTTTTTTAAAGATTTTTTAAGTGCCCCCTAGGGTGCCCGGTTGGTGTCCTGGCATGTCAGGGGGGCCAGTGCACTACAAATGCTGGCTCCTCTCATGGCCAAATGCCTTGCATTTTGCCGGATTTGAGATGGCCAGGTCCGGTTTCCATTATGGCTGAAAATCGGAGGCGGCCATCTCATCTAAACCCGGCGATCCACCGGCGATCCTATTCTAAACATGGCAAGTGATTTGGCCGGCGCCAAGCGTATTTCGAAAATACGCTTGGCTCTGCCTGCTTATGGCGCCGGGCCTGAAGATGGCCGGCCATCAATTTCGCCGGTGCCGTTCGATTATTCCCCTCCATGATACCCTTACGGGCAAACAGGCTTGGGAAAGAAACTAGTGTAAACAAAAAGGGAGAATGTGATTTAAACAGGTTTAGTAAAGCAGATGGTGAGAACCAGATAATAATCTATGAGAAGGATAGTTTGCAGAAAAAGTCTTGTAAATCATTGTCTGAAACAAATGATATAAGCAGCAGAATTAGAACGGTATTTCAGAGATGCAGACAGTGAACATCTTGTTATGTAACTGTATTGATCTCTCATGAGAAACTATTGTATTTGTATTTGGTAAGTGAATAAAATTGACTTTCTCATATGCATGTAACTTTGGTTTCTTTTACCCCTCCTAGTTGAGAATGGCTGGTTCATGCTAATTTGGAAAGGGATACAAGCAGCCTAAAAACAGGAACTCAGTACAAGAACAGAGAAACTATTTAAGGATATACAATTATTATTTATTTTGTTAGCAAGCCACAGTTATCCCTGAATCCCAGCTAGTGCTGTTCCTGCTGTTAGTCAGGAAGGAAGGAAGGTTTTTTTTTGTTGATTTCATTTAAAGGGTGAGGCAGTAGGTTCCTGTACTGAAAGAGAAGATCCTGAGCTCCAATATACAATCAATGAGAAGAAAGAAGAAGCTCCAAGCAAGGCCAAAGATAAGTCTTCACTCCTATGCAAAAAGGACACTGAAAGATCACAGTTTAATCTGACTTACCTGTTGTAGAGACTGAATCTGGGTGTTCACACCTAAAAGACAAAGTAATTCAAAATAATTGATTCTTGAGACACACACTATAAAGGAAATTTATAGATTGAGAGAAAACAAATAAGATACTTGGGTTAATACTTATCTGTTGGTTTCACTGTTGTTGTTGTTGTTGTTGTTGTTCTACTACTGCACCTGTTAGGAAAATTTCTGTTATTAGTTTATGTTTAAATGTATTTTTAAGTTACAAAAGAACCTATTTAATGTGTTAAGAACACCACATTTTCCACACCCCAAATTGGGTTTAAATAAACCACTAGTAACTTGTACTTACCATCTATCTGTCTGGTTACTGGGTCCTAAAATCCTTTTAGTTTTCTTTCCTCTCCATGGTCTAGGACTTTGGAGGCAAGGTTAGTTTAATTGTCTCCAAGCTCAGAGGTGAACTGCAGGCTTGAGGTATTTGGCCATGGGTAATAGTAGAGCTTGCAGGGCCTTCTGAGATGAGGAAGCTACAACTAGAAGGTGAAAAGGAATAGATTCAGAAGTAATCTAAGAAAATATTTGTTTATGAAAAGGATGGTGGATGCATGGAATGGCCTGCCAGTGGAGGTGATGGAGACAAGGACTGTACCTAAATTCAAGAAAGGATGGGATAGATACAGAAGATCTCTAAGGTAAGGAAAGGGATAGTAGAGATTGGTAACTGGTATGGCTGAGAACACTGGATAGGCAATGGGGTCTTCATTATTTTCTACTTTTCTATATTTCTATGCCAAAGTCCCTCAAGAGAGACTCGTAAGGAAATTTAAAAGGCATGACATAGGAGATAGTCCTGTTGTGGATTGGGAAATGTTTAAAAGAAAGAAAACAGAGAATAGGGTTAAATGGTAAAATTCTCTCAATGGAGGAAGGTGAATAATGGAGTACTACCGGAATCTGTACTAGGACCAATCTTTTTCAGTACATTTGTAAATGATTTGGAAATGGGATTGATGAGTGAGGTGATCAAATTTGCAGATGATACAAGAGGCCTGATATTCAGCCGATGGCGATCAGTGTTTTGCTGACTGCCGCCGATGTTAAACCTGGAAATTCAATACTGGGCCATGTCTGGACACCTGCATTGAATTTCTGGGTTTCCAGAGCTGACTAATGCATAGCTGGTTAAGTGTGATATTCAACACTTAACTGGTTATGGGTTACCGCTTAAAGAGAAGACTGACTTTTATGCATTCCTATTTATGTGGTTAACCTGCTTAATACTGGTACTTAATTGACCAAATGCCAACTCCGCCCCTGGAGTGGCTCCAAAATAGCTGGGTTTCAGTTTGGTGCTAACTGGTTATTTTCTGCACACTAACCAGTTAAGTGCTGCTGAAAATTAGCAGTTAGCCCTGAACAGGTGACTTAACCGGCCAGGAGCCATTTGTGGCTTGTTAAATCACTTTGAATATCAACCCCCAAAATTAAGTCACATGTGGATTATGAGAAATTATGAAAGAAACATGGGAGGTTAGAAGACTGGGCATCCAAATGGCAGATGAAATTTAATATGGACAAGTGGTAAGTGATGCACATAGGCAAAAATAACCTAAATTATAGACTACACGATACTAGGTCCCACATTAGGAGTCACCACCCAGGAGCAGGTTCTAGGTGTCATTGTGGACAACTTGTTGAAATCTTCTTCTCAGTGTGTGGCAGTGGTCAAAAAGCAAACAGAATGTTAGGAGTTATTAGGAAATGAACAGAGAATAAACAAAGAATATCATAATGCCTCTTATCTCTCCATGGTGCCACTGCAGCTTGGGTATTATGTGCAATTCTTGTCCCTGCACTTCAAAAAAGATACAGCAGAACTAGAAAAGGTACAGAGAAGGGCAACCAAAATGATTAAGACGATGGAATGACGCTCATATGAAGAAAGGCTAGGGGAGCTTAGGACTATTCAGTACTGAGGGGAGATAAGATAGAGGTCTAATTATCGGCGTTGATTGGCTTGTTAAGCCAATTAAGTTGCTTGCACAAATATGGCCAGAAGTTTTTGCTATGTGCTGACCATGAATATTCTGCAGGAAATAACTGGCTATTGCCCGCTGAATAGTCATGGATAGCCAGTTAAGTGCTATTTAACTGACAAGGATCCATTTCTGGTCGGTTAATTAGCACTGAGTATCGGCTGGGCTGAGTCTCAAACTGATGATGGTCCCTGCTTGGCATTTTTATTGAGACTTGCTGCTGAATATTCCCCTGGCTGGCACCTATCTGGTTAACAGCTCCTGCTAACTGGATAAGTGCCTTTGAGTATCAGCCAGATAATTCATAACTGGGAAATGGAGATTGTGCCCACAGCAAGCTACTCAGTTTAACGGCTCGCTAAATACAAACTCTTCCCAACCTTTAATTAAAGAATTTGGAAGGTAAACTGTTAAAGGTAAGTACGCTATTGCAACACTTGACCTTCATCCCCTCATTGTGGGCCCCATTTACCGCAAAGACTGCTTGACAGTACTTAGCTACTGCTCCCCCAATAAATAAAAAAAGAGCTCTATGAAACTGGTTACAGTGTTCACAAAAAAAAAGCTCACATTCAGATACCATTCTGTTGAAACTGAAGCTCCTTGATGTAAAAATATGCATCTAAATTTTTACATGTGATTAATAATTGAAAAAAGATTTTGACAGTCAGCAATCATTGCATGATCTACCCTCTCCCCCCTCCCCTTTACCTTTTCTCACTCTTACAAAATCTGAAAATACCACGACTAGATTCAATTAAAGTTCTTTAGTGTACAGCACAGAGACCTGTATATGGCTGGGCAGGATTTAATTCACAAAAGACTAACAATTCATCCTTGGGGTAAACAAAGGTGTAGGCAGCAGGGACCTATGTGTTTTTGAATATCAGCCAGATAATTCATAACTGGTGAATGAAGATTGTGCCCATAGCAAGCTGCTTCAGTTTAACTGCTAGCTAAATACAAACCATTTCCAACAGCACAAACACACTGGTTCCTGCTGTCTACACCTTTGTTTACCCTGAGGATGTATTGTTAGTCTTCTGTGAATTAAATCCTGCCCAACCATATACAGGTACTCCCTTTTTCTTGGCACTTTCACACACACTCTGCCCTCTATCTTTTCCCAAAGGTGGTAAAGGTGACCATGACCATGTTGAATGACTCTATGAGCATTTCTGTGAATTTTCAACTCCAACACGACAAAGAAAAATCTCTTTTCGTTCCAATTTCAGGTTCTATGTCTTGAGGCCCAAGCTAGACACCCTCTACAGAGGGCATCTTGGCTCAGGGCATCCATCAGGTGGTTCACGCCTCAAACAGGCCCTTTATTCCACAAAACTCCAGTCCTAACCTCAACCTATTGGTGCTTCTTCATTGCCCAATATGCAGAGAATTTGGGGTCTTCATGCTAATATTGGTGCTGCTTTACCTGTCTCCTGGTGTTTTGTGGTCTTCCTGCCAGAGTTGGTGCTATATCACCATGAGGTCTTCATTCCACTGTTTGTGCTGCTTTGCCCCTCTTGCAATGACTTGGAGTCTTCATGCCCTTGTTAGCACTCTTTGCTCTTCTTTTGGCGCTGTGGGGTCTTCATGCCACTCGTGATATCTTGAATTGCTGTTGCCTCTGTGACAGGTAACTGCCAGCAATGTCTAAGCAAGTTTAATTAAAATCTCCACTGTTAAAGAACAAAATTGCTTGCCCCATTGACTTCAATGGATTCAAATGATCAGAATAATTTTGACTCCGAAGGTGAACCAAATAGTTACATGAACCAAGCATGAATGACACTGAAACATTCACCAGTGCATTCCTGCTTTCTAGTACACTAAAGCATTTTCCCTAGCATGGTACCCTTCTTTTGTTCCATACGGATAAACATCAACCTCTTGCAATAGAAGGATAACTCTACCATAAACAAAGAGTTTCATAATGACTCTCAGGAAAAAGCACCTTTGCATTGTCTCTCAGTCAGGATCTTCTTAGGCCCAAACTTTACTCCATCTTCTTGAAAGTTTGTGAGCGCCATACTGGAGCCCCAGTTTTCTTCTTTGAAAGAAAACTAAAGAAGAAAGAAATAAGAGCTCCCTGCTTTCCACTGCTGTATAAAAACAGAACACCTTTGAAGACTCCTCTCTCAAAGGAGTGTCCGTACGATAGTACAACTCGCTCTCTTTGATATCAACTATGAGAGATTGTGAAATCACTCGGGTAACCAACAAGGGGCAGAGAACTGTTAAGACACCTTTTATATCTATCTATCTATCTATCTATCTATCTATCTATCTATCTATCTATCTTAAACTTTTCTAAAACAATCAATAATCATTTTCATAAATGCTCATTATTGACTATGAAATTCCTACCATGAGGGCTTTGTAGTAGGACTCTAGAATTTTATTTACAAACCCACACTCAAAAAATACAAATCTCTAGCATCTGTAAAACTTATTTTTAACAGTAAACAAATTCTGTATCATATAAATCCACCACAGTGAAGGTCAGAGTTAGTTTTTAGCAAAACTCATGGCAATAAAGATGCAAAACATTTACAAGTCAGGTTTGCATCCATTATTCAAAGATTTGTTTTCCTGCAACTTCTAATAAGGGGAAAAGGTCTGCAGGAAAAACAATAATCTATGCAAGCAAAATTGTCTGGACAACTCTGTGAAATTTGTTGCTAAAGAACAAAGTCAATGCTAATAGCATAGCAGAGTTTATAAAAAGGTTTGGACACATTTTTGGAGGAAAGGTCCTTTAATAATTACTATCCAGAATGACTTTGGTGTTTCCACTTCTTTCTTTTGAGTGAGGAATGGAGAATAGTCCTTCCAACAGTAGCAAGTCCAGGTTATTTGAAAATGCCCAGCAGATCCCAATAGGCTAGGCTAGATTTAGGATGGGCGACATCTGTCAGGGCAATGTCTCCAACTGGGTTAATTTTGCAACTAGATTGTATATATCACGCCTAAAAATTCAGCACCGAAATGAAATTCACCTAAGTGTATTCTATAAAGTATGCCTTAATTTAGACATAATTTATAGAATAAGCCTAAATTTCCACACAGCTTATAGAATATGCTGAGTGCTGCTCTGCATGACTAAATTTAGTTGCAGGCAGTTATGTCATGTAAAACCTGGTGTAAATCCCAATGCCTAAATGATACATGGAGCGGGTATATTCTATAACAACGTGCAGATCACCTCCCTCCGGGCCCTCCCTCATTGTGCCTCGCCCTCGTGGAAACAGGAAGTTACATCATATGAGCGCGGGACACAGTGAGGGAAGGCCCGAAGGGAAACAATCTGCCACTTTCACACGGAGGTGAGGCGCCTCCGATTCGAATGCAGGGGGCCCGGTCACGGAGGCAGACGGAGGGGTGCTGGCGACGTGGCTGGGCGAGTGGAGACTGGGGACTGTGGTGCCGGCAGCCTGAGAGCAGGAGAGGGTGGTGACAGTGGTAGGGATTAGGGGGGCCCAGGGGGCGGCCTTGCCCCGGGCCCGGCTCAGTCTCTCGGCAGCCCTGGTTGTTCCTCATGTGCTGATCTAATTCCTTAAAGAGATTCCTTTCTTCACAATTTCTGTTGCTTCTTTACCTTTTGGATCCAGTGGATTCTCAATCATTCCTTCTATTTGTTGGAACACTTGCCCAAGTTTAATAAAAGAGATGGATTCAATGGTATAAATGGCCACATCTAAAGGGAGGTACATTCCTCGGTCCTGTGTGTTATTCTATTCACTGTGCCTAACTTTAGGTATATTATATAGAGTAGCACTAGCTGCATTAATTGAACATGTCTGGGTTTTAGATGCCATTTACAGAATCTGGCCCTTAGTGCATGTGGAATCTGTTAGCGAGCGCTAAGCTGTAGTAAACTACTTTTCTTGTGCTTTTTCCCCTCCTAGAAGTTGCAGCAAATAAAATCCTCGCTCAAAAGAGGCTTTATTTCAAACCTGTCTTGTAGAATTTTTCCTCTTTCTTGACAGACTTTTGCACAAAACTTAAATCTGGGCCCAATGTGCCTGCTGATGTCTTGTCATGTGTTTACATTACCTGAGTCTGCAGTTAACACATTCCAGTGATCCCTACTGTACATATCAAACCATATGCTGTGGTATCACTTCTTTTGCTTTATTCAGAAAGGTCCAGATGGTTAGAAAAAATCACTAGCAATAGCGTGGGATGAGCATGCAATTTTTTTTAAATTAGAAATTATAGACTTTTTGGAACTTTCCATATTGCCTTAAAGAACAAAAAACTGAAAATCTGGTTTCCATGCGGTTTATTCAGAATAGGGAAGATTTCACAGTAAGGTGAGACTCTGTAAACAATCCTCGCTTTAAAACTTCTCCTTTTCAATCTTATAACAACCAGCACAATTTGGATGTTAAATTGGAACAGACTTCAGTTCTGCAGATCCCAAAAGGGTGTCAGGCAGGCAGATGCTAAGCCATGGTAGACATGTAGGATATGGGCGGTCTTTATTTTCTCAAGTGTAAGGCTGCAGCCATAAAATCTGTAGTGGTTTCCTGTCTCCTAGAACAGGAACTTTAGAGTGCCCAAATGGTAAAAATATAAGCTATTTAGAACAGCCTTCTCCCTTGGTCAGGAGCTTGGGGTGAAACAGTTTCCCCAATTCCCTCTTCACTGGATAAAGAGCAGAGGTCTGGGCGACACTTCTGCTTGCTGTACAGCTCTGAGATTTCTTCCGTAGCTTCTCTGTGCTGCTCGGCTTGCAAGGACCTTTAGCTAATTGGCTAAGCAGCAATTATTTCATCTGGGCCTAAGGCTAGAGTGCTCTCCCTAGCTCATGGGCCAATGATCAGCAGCAAACGCAGGTGCTAGAGGCTGTTAGCGCCATACTACATAGATAGTAACATAGTAGATGACGGCAGAGAAAGACCTGCACAGTTCACCAGTCTGCCCAACAAGATAAACTCATAAGTGCTACTTTATGAGTATACCTGACCTTGATTTGTATCTGCCATATTTAGGGCATAGACCGTAGAAGTCTGCCCAGCACTAGCCCCACCTCCCACCTCCGGGTCTGCCACCCAATCTCTGCTAAGCTTCTGAGGATCCATTCCTTCTGAACAGGATTCCTTTATGTTTATCCCACGCATTTTTGAATTCCGTTACCGTGTTCATCTCCACCACCTCCCGCGGGAAGGCATTCCAAGTATCCACCACTCCAGCCCCACCTCCCACCACCGGCTCTGGCACCCAATCTCCGCTAAGCTTCTGGGGATCCATTTCTTCTGAACAGGATTCCTTTATGTTTATCCCACGCATTTTTGAATTCTGTTACTGTTTTCATCTCCACTACCTCCCGCGGGAGGGCATTCCAAGTATCCACCACTCTCTCCGTGAAAAAATACTTCCTGACATTTTTCTTGAGTCTGCCCCCCTTCAATCTCATTTCATGTCTTCTAGTTCTACTGCCTTCCCATCTATGGAAAAGGTTCGTTTGCGGATTAATACCTTTCAAATATTTGAAGGTCTGTATCATATCACCCCTGTTTCTCCTTTCCTCCAGGGTATACATGTTCAGGTCAGCAAGTCTCTACTCATACGTCTTGTAACGCAAATCCCATACCATTCTTGTAGCTTTTCTTTGCACCGCTTCAATTCTTTTTACATCCTTGGCAAGATATGGCCTCCAAAACTGAACACAATACTCCAGGTGGGGCCTCACCAACGACTTATACAGGGGCATTAAAACCTCTTTTCTTCTGCTGGTCACACCTCTCTCTATACAGCCTAGCAACCTTCTAGCTACGGCCACCGCCTTGCCACACTGTTTCGTCGCCTTCAGATCCTCAGATACTATCACCCCAAGATCCCTCTCCCTGTCTGTACATATCAGACTCTCACCGCCTAACACATACGTCTCCCGTGGATTTCTACTCCCTAAGTGCATCACTTTGCATTTCTTCGCATTGAATTTTAATTGCCAAACCTTAGACCATTCTTCTAGCTTCTGCAGATCCTTTTTCATGTTTTCCACTCCCTCCAGGGTGTCCACTCTGTTACAAATCTTAGTATCATCCGGAAAAAGGCAAACTTTATCTTCTAACCTTTTGGCAAAGTCACTCACAAATATATTGAACAGAATCTGCCCCAGTACCGATCCCTGAGGCACTCCACTATTCACCTTTCCCTCATCTGAGCGAATTCCATTAACCACCACCCTCTGGCATCTGTCCGTCAACCAGTTCCTAATTACTACTACTACTACTACTATTTAGCATTTCTATAGCGCTACAAGGCATACGCAGCGCTGTACAAACATAGAAGAAAGACAGTCCCTGCTCAAAGAGCTTACAATCTAATAGACAAAAAATAAATAAAGTAAGCAAATCAAATCAATTAATGTGAACGGGAAGGAAGAGAGGAGGGTAGGTGGAGGCGAGTGGTTACAAGTGGTTACAAGTCAAAAGCAATGTTAAAGAGGTGGGTTTTCAGTCTAGATTTAAAGGGGCCAAGGATGGGGCAAGACGTAGGGGCTCAGGAAGTTTATTCCAGGCGTAGGGTGCAGCGAGACAGAAGGCGCGAAGTCTGGAGTTGGCAGTAGTGGAGAAGGGAACAGATAAGAAGGATTTATCCATGGAGCGGAGTGCACGGGAAGGGGTGTAGGGAAGGACGAGTGTGGAGAGATACTGGGGAGCAGCAGAGTGAATACATTTATAGGTTAGTAGAAGAAGTTTGAACAGGATGCGAAAACGGATAGGGAGCCAGTGAAGGGTCTTGAGGAGAGGGGTAGTATGAGTAAAGCGACCCTGGCGGAAGATGAGACGGGCAGCAGAGTTTTGAACCAACTGGAGAGGGGAGAGGTGACTAAGTGGGAGGCCAGCAAGAAGCAGATTGCAGTAGTCTAAACGAGAGGTGACAAGGGTGTGGATGAGGGTTTTGGTAGAGTGCTCGGAAAGAAAGGGGCGGATTTTACGGATGTTGTAAAGAAAGAAACGACAGGTCTTGGCGGTCTGCTGGATATGAGCAGAGAAGGAGAGAGAAGAGTCAAAGATGACCCCAAGGTTTCGAGCTGAGGAGACAGGGAGAATGAGAGAGCCATCAACAGAAATAGAAAACGGGGGGAGCGGGGAGGTGGGTTTGGGGGGGAAAATGAGAAGCTCGGTTTTGGTCATATTTAATTTCAGGTGGCGTTGAGACATCCAGGCAGCAATGTCAGACAAGCACGCTGAAACTTTGGTTTGGATGCAAGGTGAGATATCAGGGGTAGAAAGGTAGATTTGGGAGTCATCAGCATAGAGATGGTAGGAAAAGCCATGGGATGAGATTAATGAACCAAGGGAAGAAGTGTAGATAGAAAAGAGGAGGGGACCAAGAACAGAACCCTGAGGTACGCCGACAGGCAGAGGGATAGAAGTAGAAGAGGATCCACCAGAGTGAACACTAAAGGTGCGGAGGGAGAGGTAGGAAGAGAACCAGGAAAGGACAGAGCCCTGGAATCCAAGTGAGGACAGGGTATCGAGAAGTATGTTGTGATCGACAGTGTCAAAAGCAGCGGAAAGATCAAGAAGAATGAGGATGGAATATTGACCTCTGGATTTAGCCAGTAATAGGTCATTGGAGACTTTAGTAAGCGCAGTTTCGGTTGAGTGGAGAGGGCGAAAACCAGATTGTAATGGGTCAAGAATAGCATGTGAGGAGAGAAAATCAAGGCAGCGGTGGTGAACAGCACGCTCAAGTAATTTGGAGAGAAAAGGAAGGAGGGAGATGGGTCGCTAATTAGAGGGACAAGTAGGGTCAAGTGAAGGCTTCTTAAGGAGAGGTGTGACCACAGCATGTTTAAAGGCAGCAGGGACAGTCGCAGTGGAAAGTGAGAGGTTGAGAATGTGACAGATAAAAGGAATAAGAGCAGGAGAGATGGCATTAAGAAGGTGGGTGGGAATGGGATCAGAGGAACAGGTGGTACATTTTGAGGAAGAAAGGAGAAGTGTAGTTTCCTCAATAGTAACTTCAGGAAAGGAGGAAAGGGAATGAGGTCCTATCTTCAGCCTGTCAGGTTTATTCAAGAGCCTCCTGTGGGGAACCGTGTCAAAAGTTTTGCTGAAATCTAAATAGATTACGTCTATAACACGTCCCTGATTCAATTCTCCAGTCACCCAGTCAAAGAATTCAATGAGATTCGTTTGGCACGATTTACCTTTGGTAAAATCATGTTGTCTCGGATCTTGCAACTTATTGGCTTCCAGGAAATTCATTATCCTTTCCTTCAGCATCGCTTCCATTACTTTTCCAATAACCGAAGTGAGGCTTACCGGCCTGTAGTTTCCAGCTTCTTCCCTATCACCACTTTTGTGAACAGGGACCACGTCCGCTGTTCTCCAATCCCACGGAACCTCTCCCGTTTCCAAGGATTTATTAAACAAATAAGAGGACCCGACAGAACCTCTCTGAGCTCCCTCAATAGCTTGGGGTGGATCCCGTCCGGTCCCACGGCTTTGTCCACCTTTAGATTTTCAAGTTGTTCATACACACTCTCTTCCATGAATGTTGCTATATCCACTCCATTCTCATATGTACTTTTGCCAGTCAATCGTGGTCCTTCTCTAGGATTTTCTTCTGTGAAAACAGAACAAAAGTATCTATTTAGCAAATTTGCTTTTTCTTCATCATTATCTACATAGCGGTTCACAGCATCTTTCAGTCTCACAATTCTCTTTTTAGTCTTCCTTCTTTCACTAATATACCGGGGAATAGTGCTGGGCAGACTTATACGGTCTGTGCCAGAGCCGGTGGTGGGAGGCGGGGCTGGTGGTTGGGAGGAGGGGATAGTGCTGGGCAGACTTATACGGTCTGTGCCCTGAAAAAGACAGGTACAAATCAAGGTAAGGTATACACATATGAGTTTATCTTGTTGGGCAGACTGGATGGACCGTGCAGGTCTTTTTCTGCTGTCATCTACTATGTTACTATGTTACCTGAAGAAATTTTTGTCACCCCTTCTTACATTTCTAGCCATTTGTTCTTCTGCTTGCACTTTCACCAGATGTATCTCTCTCTTGGCTTTTTTCAATTTCATCCAGTATTCCTCTCCGTGTTCCTCTTCTTGAGTTTTTCTGTATTTCAGGAACGCCAACTTTTTAGCCTTTATTTTCTCAACCACTTGCTTGGAGAACCATATCGGTTTCTTTTTCTCTTGCTCTTATTTACTCTCCTTACATAAAGGTTTGTGGACATCTTTATAGCTTCTTTCAGCCTGGACCACTGTCCTTCCACTTCTCGTTTGTCCTCCCAGCCCATCAGCTCCTTCCTCAGGTATTCCCCCATTTTATTAAAGTCAGCATGCTTGAAATCCAGGACTTTGAGTTTTGAGTGGCTGCCCTCCAGCTGTCATATCAAACCAAACTGTTTGATGGTCACTGCTGCCCAGGTGGGCACCCACTCGGACATTTGACACACTATCCCCATTTGTGAGCACCAGATCCAGCGTCGCTCCCTCCCTCATTGGTTCCGTCACCATTTGTTTGAGCAGAGCACTTTGGAAAGCATCCATGATCTCTCTACTTCTTTCCGATTCTGCAGATGGAATCTTCCAATCTACATCCAGCAGATTGAAATCTCCCAGCAACAGCACCTCTCTCTTCTTTCCCAACTTTTGAATATCTGCGATCAGATCTTTATCTAGTTCCTCCAATTGTGTCGGAGGTCTGTAGGCAACACCCATGTGGTCAGAGGTTCTATCATCTCTTTTTAAGGTGATCCATATTGCTTCTTCCTTTCCCCAGGTCCCTGTCATTTCAGTCGCTGCAATATCATTTCTCACATACAGAGCTACTCCTCCACCTTTACGACCATCTCTATCCTTCCTAAATAGATTATAGCCTGGTATGTTTGCATCCCATTCATGGGAACCATTTAGCCATGTCTCTGTGATTGCAACAACGTCTAAGCCTGCCTCCAACATCAGGGCTTGAAAGTCATGAACTTTATTGCTTAGACTGCGAGCATTTGTGGTCATCGCTTTCCATCTACATTTCCGTGGAATTTTTGTCTTCTGTTTAGTTTCTTGTTTAGTCTTACTTCCTGCTGTGTTGGTAAGAAATGATTTGCTAAGATTGTTGTTTTCATTGCTTTCTTTTCTACTGACGCATCTTGTCTTTAGCTTTAGCTGGGGGTGACCACTTGAAGTGAACTGCCTCCATTTGCCACCCTCGCCTTCTAGTTTAAATGCCTAGAAATATATTGTCTGAATTTCTCCCCAAGGATTTTTTTCCTGCCACAGTGAGATGCAGCCCATTGTTACAGTATAGTCTTTTGTTTTTCCATGTATTGCCCTATCCTCCTATGTACCTAAATCCTTCTTGGCAACACCAGGCTTTGAGCCAGCTATTGAAATTCTCAGTACTTTGCAATCTTTTCTCTCCCTTTCCAAAGGTAGGTAGTACTTCAGAGAAAGCTATTGTTTGTATCAAAGGTTTTAACCCCTCTCCCAGCTCCTGAAAAGCTCTCTGCGTGGCAAGTTGGGTATTACTGGACAAGTCATTTGTTCCCAGATGGATAACAGCATCAATGTTTGACTCCTTAGTTTCTTCTCTGATTATAGAGATTATTTGCTTGGTACTCCTGGTAGCTGAGGACATTGGAGCCGACTCTGTGGGTGCTGTGGGTGCTTGAGCACCCCCAATATTGGAAAAATTCCTTGTATGTGTCCAGGGAGGGATTATTTCCATTGGGCTTAGCACCCCCAATAATTTTGAAAAGTTGGCTCCTATGGCTGAGGAGCCTGGAAGGCATTTCACTTTGCATGGCCCCTTGAACTGTGTTTCAAAGTTAATGCCTCTGATAATGGAATCCCATAGTAGCAACAGTTTCCTGGTATGAGTTTCAACATTAGTGATTTGGGGGTGTCTTTTCTCTTTGGGTACCTTCATATCTTTTTGTTCCACCTTCATTGCTTTTTCTTCCACCTCAGTTCTATTTTCAGGAACATCACAGTACTGTAATGGAGCAAAAGAATTCTGTAGGGGCAACACTTGTGAGGGCGGATGCATCTGTGTCACATAACGAAGTCTGCCTGAGCCTACCGTGAACCATCTATTCTTAGGTGGTTTTTTCCTTTGAGGCAGTGGTGAGAATTTGGTATGATTTTGTGCAGTCCTAGAAGCTGCTTTAAGTACATCCAATTCCTGCTTTACTTTACTGAGCTCCTGTTTTAAACTAGCGAGCTGAAGACAGATAGGACAAGCCTTAAGTCTCCAGATGATTGGCCTTGAAACTAAAGCACCACAATTATTACAGAGAATAAAAGTCATCCTGATTGGTTGAAATGGGTATGAATAGGTGTACTATGATGTCTGCAAGATTGCCTATGTGTGACTGAGGAGTAGAGTTAATGAGTTTTGGCTTGTCTATATATGACTGGAAAACCCTGGGGTGGGTGGGACTATAAGTCCCAGTGAGTCATCCAAGTGCTGTATCAAAAACGTTCTCTAGGTATGACCAGAACTGATACAGTCTGATCAAAGAATTTTCAGTTGATTTAACTTTCAAATTCCACTAAAATATAACTAGGACTGGCGGAACCTTTCCACAAAGTTAGAATGCTAGCGCCTGCATTTGCTACCGCCCAATGATTAGAGCCCCCGAGCGCATGAAACAACGTGCTCACAGGCTCTGAGCACAAGTAGCATGCAAATGCATGCTAAACCTATTCATCCCCAATGATCAGCAACCGGCATGCAGATTGGCTTGCTGCCCGCAGCAAATCCTATGACAGCTCGGAGCTGGCATTAGAGTTTGCAAACCATTGGGGAGGAATGGTGAGCCCTGTCCAGCTTGCATTTGCATGCTAGCAGGCCCCCATTCCCCCAAATACAGCAATCCCCCTCAGGAACCGACAACCTGACCGATGCCCCCCAACCGCCCCCGACATAGGTTCGGGGGGGCTGGAGAGCTGGTGGGTCTCCAGCCCCCCTAACCCCACCCAGCACTGGTAAGAAGTCCCTAGTGGCCCATTGGGTTGGAGGAGGGAGGTAGTCTCCCTCCTCTTCCTTCGGCACCACCTTCAAAATGGCGGTGCCCAGCCCTGTGTATCCTGGGATGCACTGGACGGGGCTTCACACCAGATGGCCGCAGTCACCACCTTGTTGCACTTTTGTCACCTTGAGATCCTCGGACACTATCACCACAATGCCCCTCTCCTTAGCTGAGCTTATTAATGTCTCTCCTCTTATCTGGTACATCTCATTTGTATTTCTGCACCCCAAGTGCATCACTCTGCACTTCTTGGCATTAAATTTTAACTGCTAGACCCTTGACCATTCTTCTAACATTTGGAGATCCCTTCTTATGGCTTCTACTCCCTCCAGGAAAGTAGAAGATCATCAGACAGAGATCTGACATCAGCAGCTTTGACCACCTCTGACTTGGAAAGTGACTGACTGTTGAATTCTCTTGAGCATGAACTGCTATTCTCTTCATTGCCACCAGTGCAAATGTCGTTCCGAAGACGCAAGTGCCATGAAATGTCTAGCACCCGATTCGAGCTAGCCCTGCAGCCGCCTGGAGTGTCTGTCCCCAGAACAGCTTGTCCGCCTGCACCTGTGCTCTACACTAGCACCTTCCACCCTAACGACTGGGTCTCACTTGCCTCTGGGCAAGTCTCTCACTCTCAAAATATTCCCCAGTGATTTGTAGATTACTGGGGCCACACTCTCAGGGGTCTCACAGTTCCTAGAAAGTACTCACAGACCCAAAACATAAATCACCAGGATTCTTAGTCAGTCCAGGACATCAGAGACAATAACTAATAGGTTTATTGTCACAAGATTTGAACAGTGAACTGTATAAAACAGATGGATAATTAGCAGGCAATAACAGGTAAAACAAACAGCAAATAATAATAAAACTATTAAACACTTGTTCAGTACCTGAACATTTCCTGGAAAGCTTCAGGAAATTTAACTGCTTGCAAGTCTGAACAGGGCCTCAGGTCAGAGATGCCTACCTCTGTGCTTCCTAGCTGAAAAGTTACCTCACAGCTTAGGCAGGAAAAAGAAAACTGTCACTTCTGGTACAGTTAAAAAAAAAAAAAAAAAAAAGACAATCGCCATCTGTTGGCCAATTAGGAGAAATACATATCATCAGTAAAATAATACAGTTCATAGGCTTAGAAACCCACTGTTTCATCACAGTTTGGCCATCATTTGAGCAATCTTCTCCACAGTGTGGGAATGTTTAAATCATTGAAGAGCCAAAGCATGGGGAATAGCACAATAGGTGTCTTCTTATTTATGTAATGAACAGTCATTCTGAGAAAACTGTGCACTTGGCTGCTCCAAAGATTCGCTGTTACAGAAACATATTCTACCTGTTGTAATTCTGTAATAAGCAAAGTTTTGTGAATGTCATACAATTTGTTTAGGCTTTGTGTTAAATTGAGTCTATTGAAAGTTGGACAGCAGGCATACATCACTGGCAAACGTTTCTGAAGCCACTTCATTCAACTGTTGTGAGTGGCATCATATCTTCTGCAATTATCATCAAGACTTCATGATCAAACCATTTCTGTGAAATAGTTCCTTGGCTGGGCAGAAAGCTGTTGAATGGAACTTGGATACATTTTTTCGCTGGTGGCTCTGGTTGCTTAGATTGATCACCTCCTTCAGTAATCTGCTTCTTGCTGTTCTTTGTTGCTATTGTTGACTGCATGGCCTTGAATCATGCATAATACAATGTTTTACACATAAGTCAATATATGGAAGTTGGACTAAACATCCTTATTCTCACTGAAGAGAATATAATGCAATAAATGAAGGCATGCAATTAAGGAAAAGATTGAGGGGCTTATTTTTGAAACAGAAAAATGTCCAAAAAGTGGCACAAAGCAGCAGATGGCATTTTTTGGCAACACGTCCAAATCGTTATTTTCTAAGCCCATTTTAAGACATTTTTTTTCTTTGCAATTTGTATGCAGTGCATCCAGATTACAAGGGGGCATGTTGGGGGCATGCTGGGGCAGGATTTGGGTGTTAATGACCACTGGAGGGATCCCCCCTCTTTACTCCCCCAGTAGTCACTGACCCCCTCCCACACCTCAAAGATGTGAAACAAACAGTACATACCAGCCTCTATGATATTTTCAAATGTTATGGCCAGGACTATTAGAACAGCAAGCAGGTCCCTGGAGTAGCCTAGTGGTTGGTACATGGACTGTAGAGAAGGGGACCCAGGTCCATATCCCATTCTAACTGTTACACTTGTGGTGGAAAGTGTGAGCTGTCCAAAAACCCACCAAAAACCTACTGTACCCACATATAGGTGACACCTGCTGCCATAAGGACTATTGTAGTGGTGTACAGTTGGTTTTTGGTGGGTTGTGGAGGGCTCACACTTTCCACCACAAGTGTAACAGTTAGAATGGGATATGGACCCGAGTCCCCTTCTCTACAGTCCATGTACCAACCACTAGGCTACTCCAGGGACCTGCTTGCTGCTCTAATAGTCGAAACAGGCACCTGTCGGGGTAGCAGCAACATCTGGACACAGATAAGTGTGAGATGAAACGTTAAGCTTAGCCATTACAGTATAAATATCATCTGACAATTGATTGAACATATGGGAGTTGATGAATGATGCAAATACTAAATGACTCAATCAATGAAGTAATGAGATAAATAAACTAGAAAATTTATAGAAAAACATTTAAATATTAAGAAAATAATCAAAAAAGAGGCAGGTTGGGGGAGAGTCGATGATTACAATTGTCACGAAAAAGGGGTAAACCGTATTGGTGGCACAAAAATCACCCCGGTGACTATATGAGACTTTCCCTGATAAACCTTTTAGAAAAACACATTGGAAAAACCCATTTGGAAGATATTAGACACTCTTGCTTTAAACTCTACTATTTTTTCTATTGCATATATAACAGCATTAGTAGATTACCGCCGCTTTAGTTTGGCAGTATTTCTAGGATAAGCAGCATAAAATGCATTGTATTGTTCTGGGATCTTGCCAGGTACTTGTGACCTGGATTGGCCACTGTTGGAAACAGGATACTGGGCTTGATAGACCTTCAGTCTGTCCCAGTATGGCAATGCTTATCTAATATAATAAAACGCACCCTCAACGTTCTGAGGACAACGTTCTATGAAGCCATCTGACGTCACTCCCAGGCTGAAGGGTTCGTGGATTCGTGGTGTGAAGCCTTCAAGCCAGCCAGCCGTCTCTGCCCCGCCCTCGCATCAAACCAAACAAATCCGGAAGCGAAGCGTCAGGGAAGGAGGCGGCGCTCCCGACGTCTAGCCTTCCCTTCGCTGTGTTCCGCCTTCAAAAGAAGGCGGAACACAGCGAAGGGAAAGCTAGACGTCGGGAGCGCCGCCTCCTTCCCTGACGCTTCGCTGCCGGAACCACCACGGAGGTAAATTTAAAAAGAAGAAAAAAAAAACAAAGGGATGCATGGATGCGAAGGGGGGGGGGCATGGATGCGAAGGGGGGGGGGGAGAAGAGGGCGGGCCAGGCTGGGACATGGGAGAGAGAGGAGCATGGAAGGGAGAGAGGGGACTTGCTGGAAAAGGCTGAATGGAGGCGGCAGGGGACAGAGGAGCATGGATGGGCATGGATTGGGAGGGCATGGCTCAGGGAGAGAGGGGAATTGCTGGAAATGGATGAATGGAGGGGGCAGGGGACAGAGGAGCATGGATGGGCATGGATTGGGAGGGCAGGACTCAGGGAGAGAGGGAAATTGCTGGATAGGGATGAATAGAGGGGACAGATGGGCATGGATGGATATGGATTGCAGGGCAGGCCTCAGGGAGAGAGGGCAATTGCTGGATAGGGATGAATGGAGGGGCCAGGTGACAGAGGAGCATGGATGGACATGGATTGGAAGAGCAGTGGGAGGGCAGGACTGAGGGAGAGAGGGGAATTGCTGGATAGGGATGAATAGAGGGGACAGGTGACAGAGGAGCATGGATGGGCATGGATTGGAAGGGCAGGACTCAGGGAGAGGGGAATTGCTGGATAGGGATGAATGGAGGGGACAGATGGGCATGGATGGATATGGATTGCAGGGCAGGCCTCAGGCAGAGAGGGGAAATGCTGGATAGGGATGAATGGAGGGGGCAGGTGACAGAGTAACATGGATGGCCATGGATTGGGAGGGCAGGGCTCACACTTTCACTCTGACTCTCAAACAGTCACTCTCACATACACTCTCCCAAACATACACACTCCGAGGAAAACCTTGCTAGCGCCCGTTTCATTTGTGTCAGAAACGGGCCTTTTTTACTAGTGTTCTTATAAATTGCAGCAGCTGGTGAAATACGTCCTGCTGCTATGTTTTAACCTGCTAAACCAGCACCATATAAATGAAAATTATATGAAAATGAGACACTAGCAAGCGGACAATCAGTGCATTAGTAGCCTACAATACTCACCTTGAAATGCTTGATGAAGTTGGTACTTGAAATGATATTGCCACTAATTTTACACTCTACACAGAATTTACAGTTCGCTATAAAATGTTTCTCATGCGGTTTATCACTTTTCAATCTTGGTTTCTCATAAAACTCCCTCAATACGAAACTATTCATTCTGACTTATTTAAACAGTAACTGATTGCTCAATCAACAACAAACACTAGCTATGCAATAACACAAAAGAACAGAAATGTCCCCAGTGTAGTTTCTCATTTTATCTAATCACAGATTAGTACTTCTATCCATCCATCCAATCACAGTACAGTTTTTCATCCTATTCAATCCCAGTGCCAGTTTTTCACTTTATCCAATCACAATGCTTCTTTCCTATCCATCCAATCCCAGTGCAGTTTCTCATTTTATCCAATCACAGTACTTTTGTCCTATCCATTCAATCACAATGCAATTTCACATTTTATCCAATCAGTTGAGAACCAAAGATATATCACAAGAGACCTGCACTTGCTGAGGACAAGGTGTTAGTAAGTCCGTAAGCAAGCAGTGCAGAAGAACTTAAAAACACAACTGTGATTTTTTTTGTTAACTAATCATAATATAGTTAAATTACTTACTAATTAAAATGTAGTTTAACTACTGGGCAGCTACAGACTATTTTTGAGTATTTAAAAGTTTTGGATTAACTACTAAAAAGTAGTTTAACTATTTAGTTAACTACTGCCCAGTACTGAAAAAAAGGCAGCAAATGTAGAACACAATCATCAAAAATTTAAATGTCATCATCTCTTTATGAAGTTTAGCTTAATTTACCTTCTTAAACTTTTTGATATACCATCCTTCAGTCCAATGAACAAGAAATGCAATTTACTAAATACAAAGGGCTTAATATTCAGTAGCATGCCAGCCACCAATACTCAGTGGCACTTAACCAAGTAATGCCACTGTTTATTGGCACTAATTGGCCATTGTTAAAGTGAACAGGAAAGAGATACAGTGGGGGAAATAAGTATTTGATCCCTTGCTGATTTTGTAAGTTTGCCCACTGACAAAGACATGAGCAGCCCATAATTGAAGGGTAGGTTATTGGTAACAGTGAGAGATAGCACATCACAAATTAAATCCGGAAAATCACATTGTGGAAAGTATATGAATTTATTTGCATTCTGCAGAGGGAAATAAGTATTTAATCCCTCTGGCAAACAAGACCTAATACTTGGTGGCAAAACCCTTGTTGGCAAGCACAGCGGTCAGACGTCTTCTGTAGTTGATGATGAGGTTTGCACACATGTCAGGAGGAATTTTGGTCCACTCCTCTTTGCAGATCATCTCTAAATCATTAAGAGTTCTGGGCTGTCGCTTGGCAACTCGCAGCTTCAGCTCCCTCCATAAGTTTTCAATGGGATTAAGGTCTGGTGACTGGCTAGGCCACTCCATGACCCTAATGTGCTTCTTCCTGAGCCACTCCTTTGTTGCCTTGGCTGTATGTTTTGGGTCATTGTCGTGCTGGAAGACCCAGCCACGACCCATTTTTAAGGCCCTGGCGGAGGGAAGGAGGTTGTCACTCAGAATTGTACGGTACATGGCCCCATCCATTCTCCCATTGATGCGGTGAAGTAGTCCTGTGCCCTTAGCAGAGAAACACCCCCAAAACATAACATTTCCACCTCCATGCTTGACAGTGGGGACGGTGTTCTTTGGGTCATAGGCAGCATTTCTCTTCCTCCAAACACGGCGAGTTGAGTTCATGCCAAAGAGCTCAATTTTTGTCTCATCTGACCACAGCACCTTCTCCCAATCACTCTCGGCATCATCCAGGTGTTCACTGGCAAACTTCAGACGGGCCGTCACATGTGCCTTCCGGAGCAGGGGGACCTTGCGGGCACTGCAGGATTGCAATCCGTTATGTCGTAATGTGTTACCAATGGTTTTCGTGGTGACAGTGGTCCCAGCTGCCTTGAGATCATTGACAAGTTCCCCCCTTGTAGTTGTAGGCTGATTTCTAACCTTCCTCATGATCAAGGATACCCCACGAGGTGAGATTTTGCGTGGAGCCCCAGATCTTTGTCGATTGACAGTCATTTTGTACTTCTTCCATTTTCTTACTATGGCACCAACAGTTGTCTCCTTCTCGCCCAGCGTCTTACTGATGGTTTTGTAGCCCATTCCAGCCTTGTGCAGGTGTATGATCTTGTCCCTGACATCCTTAGACAGCTCCTTGCTCTTGGCCATTTTGTAGAGGTTAGAGTCTGACTGATTCACTGAGTCTGTGGACAGGTGTCTTTCATACAGGTGACCATTGCCGACAGCTGTCTGTCATGCAGGTAACGAGTTGATTTGGAGCATCTACCTGGTCTGTAGGGGCCAGATCTCTTACTGGTTGGTGGGGGATCAAATACTTATTTCCCTCTGCAGAATGCAAATAAATTCATATACTTTCCACAATGTGATTTTCCGGATTTAATTTGTGATGTGCTATCTCTCACTGTTACCAATAACCTACCCTTCAATTATGGGCTGCTCATGTCTTTGTCAGTGGGCAAACTTACAAAATCAGCAAGGGATCAAATACTTATTTCCCCCACTGTACCATGAGACTGCCACCAGAGGTCATGGCAGCCATTTTGAAGCAGCAGCCATGAAGGGCAGGAGTGAATGGGCATTGCTCCTGCCCTTTGTATTCTAGACCACCATACTGATAGACCTGGGGGGGCAGGAGAGGGGTAAGGTCCTGTTGGAGGAGTGTTGTTATGGTTGGAGGGGTCCAAGAGAGAGTTAGGAGCCTATGGAGAGGGGAGCTGGAGAGGAACAGATAGTGTAGGGGTAGCATAGGTGGGGGGAATTGCTGTTTCAAGGATCGGAAGAGGGGGATAACAATGATCTTTGGAGAGGGAGGACTCAGATTTGAGGAGGCGGAGTAAGAATGGCCAGGTACTCTTATATGGTGCCCAGTGGAATATTGGCCAGGACTTGCATAAATCCCGGCTGCTTTATCCTGTATGGTCAGTCCTGAGTAGTCAATACCAGTGGCTGGACATGGCCTGGCATTGAATATCAGGGCCTAATTTAGCCTAAGTAGTCAGCGTTTAAAAAAAAAAAATGCTTACCTCTGCTAGCTGAATATTGACTAGAAAGTGTAAACAGAAAGAGTAAAGAAAAAAAAAAAGAAAAATATCTGCAGCTTGTATCTCTGGCTAGACAGCAAGCTACGGAGACCACTTTACACAATTGGGAAGGCCAACTCCAGCTTGTATTAAAAAGGGGCCTAGAGGCCTCGAACCTCAAAGGGGTGGGGCAGCAGAGCTAAAAGTTGTTCATTGTGTAACTTCCAGACAGGTTGACATAGGACCTGGGAGGGTTCTCTCAAGCTACATTTATCTACCTGATTATAATGTTTGTTTTCCTTTGTTAGTAAAGTTGGCAATATCCCTTTAAGCAAAATATTGCTCTTACAGATATACAGGTGATTGTAGCTCTCAACAAATGAAGAGCTGGGTTTCATGAATTTCCTTCAAGCAGCTATCTGACCAATTTTCTGATCAGCTTCTAAAAGCAGCTTTAATCATTTCCAAATTTCATTTCACAGTTCCCATGCCAACCCTGGAACTCCTAAGGATGAAGAGATTTCAAAGTGACTCGACAGTTGCAGTGAAATCAATAAGCTGCACATAAGGCTGTAATAAAGATGGTTTTCACATAAATAGGGATCAATAAAACAGTATATGTTGTAGCTACATTTACCAATAATCATTGAAATTTGCTTAAATTGAATAGCAGGATGAAGTAGGTGGAGAAAATAAATGCAATCTCATTTTAACATGAATATTGCAGGACAGAATAATTGGAAAATGGCATGTGATTTTATTAAAGGTCTCATTTTCTGTCATTCTTTTCTTTATGAAAATACTAGACTTTGAGCCCGTAAAAACGGGCTATTATAGGAAGGGGGGGTTGAAAGGCCCGCCCCCACCGCCGAGTTCGCCGCTGCCCCTCCCCCTCCGAGTTCGCGCCCCCACCACCGAGCCGTCACCACCCACCTTCAACCCGGCCGGGCCCTCGCTCCGCTATTGAAACAGCGAGGGTCCGGGAACGCAGCACTGAGCTCTGCTGAGCTGCCGACGTCGGCCTTCGTTCTTCTTCTCTGCCTGCAGCTGCCTGTCCCGCCCTCGTGTGACGTAACGTCGTCAAGGGCGGGACAGAGGCAGAGAAGAAGAAGGAAGGGCGATGTCGGCAGCTCAGCAGAGCTCAGTGCTGCGTTCCCGGACCCTCGCTGTTTCAATAGTGGAGCGAGGGCCCGACCGGGTAGAAGGTGGGTGGCGGCGGCGACTCGGGTGGGGGGAGCGTTAGACGGCGGTGTCCCTCCCTCAGCAATGCGCAGTACAGACCCTCTGTGTTCCGCCCCCCGTCATCACGTATTGACGTGGGGGCGGGGCAGAGAAGGTCTCTACTGCGCATTTGCGAGTGAGTACGGTCACTCGCCGTTTATATGTTTGATATTCCAGCCATTTTAGAATGCATGTGTTGGGAATTTCTCAATATCGGACAGATATTCAGAAAATGCTGAGCTCCTAAATTTATGCTCCTAAGTTAGCCTCCTAAATTTCTGCCCTATTTTTAGACTACCAAGAGGCATATTTTCAAAGCACTATGGAACTTTGGGAGGCTAAGTGCTTTGAAAATAAGCCTCCAAATGTTCCTAAGTTTCACTGTTTTACATCAACAAAACTTGATACCTTAACGAGGGAGGTTTAAAGGAGGAAAAAGACTTCAGTATAACAGTGGTTTGATAGATGATTAGGCTAAACTGTATTCACCATCACAAGTCATTAAAAAAAAACCCTCCTCCTCCCTTAATTTTTTTCAATATTTTAAAATACTTTTTATCATTTTGATTTCAAACACTAATAACATAATGATGGCATCCAAAAACCACTTAGCTATGTCAGGCCTCGCTCTATGGAGTTTCTCCATTTCACTGGAATAAGCTTCTTCAGGAGCTGCCTCACGACATCTGCTGTTCTTAATCTACCATAGAAAAAAAATTGTGATACTTTATTCTCAGTGTAAAACTTTTAATGCTCTTTGAATGCAAAATTTAAATGTTACCTTTATAGCAGGAACCACAAACTTGTCACCTTGCTGTATAGTTTACACTGCTCCAAGATAGCGCCCAAAATTTAAAAGGACGCTGAGGTCAATTCACCAATCATTATCAAGTTCACATAATTGTGCAATTAGTGGGGCCACTAGCTTTTCCTTACATTACATGGCTTGTAATGATGTCCTGGTTTTAAAACACTAAGGGGCCCTTTTACTAAGCTGTCGCAAAAAGTGGCCTGCAGCAATATGAGCGCATCTTTTGGGCATGTGCCAGGCCAGTTTTTGCCGCATCCTGGAAAAATAGTCTTTTTTTAAGGGGCCAGAAAATGGACGTGCGGCAAAATAAAAACCAGCATGCCTCCATTTTCAGCCTAAGACCTTAACGCCACCCATTGACTTAGTGGTAAGGTCTCGTGCGCTACCCGGACGGTAGGCATGCAGCTCACGTCCACTGCCGTTTACCGCCGGGTAATCACCACACAGTAGAAAATAGATTTCTGCCCATACCAAATTCAGAATTACCGCCCGGGGCACACGGTAGCTGGGTGGTAATTTATTTATTTATTTATTGCATTTGTACCCCACATTTTCCCACCGTATGGCAGGTTCAATGTGGCTTACATATTGCTAAAAAGGCAGTTACAATATTTAGATTTGTAGAAGTCTAGTACATAATACAAAAGTACAATAAGAGGGGCATAATCGAAAGGGACGCCTAAGTTTTGCTGAGGACATCCTCGCAAAGCGTCCCAATGGAGGGGTGGGGAAACCCGTATTATTGAAACAAGTTGGATGTCCATCTTTTGTTTCGATAATACGGTCGTGGATGCCCAAATCTTGAAATTTAGGTCGTCCTTAGAGATGGTCATCCCTAGACTTGGTCGTTTCTGATTTTCGGCGATAATGGAAACCAAGGATGCCCATCTCAGAAACGACCAAATGCAAACCCTTTGTTCGTGGGAGGAGCCAGCATTCGTAGTGCACTGGTCCCCCTGACATGCCAGGACACCAACCGGGCACCCTAGGGTCACTGCAGTGGACTTCATAAATTGCTCCCAGGTACATAGCTCCCTTACCTTGTGTGCTGAGCCCCCCAATACCCCCCTCCCAAAACCACTACCTTAGCCCTTACAGGTGAAGGGGGCACCTAGATGTGGGTACAGTGGGTTTGTGGTGGGTTTTGGAGGGCTCACATTTACCACCACAAGTGTAACAGGTAGGGGGGGATGGGCCTGGGTCCGCCTGCCTGAAGTGCACTGCACCCACTAAAACTGCTCCAGGGACCCGCATACTGCTGTGATGGACCTGAGTATGACATCTGAGGCTGGCATAGAGGCTGGCACAAAATATTTTTAAAGATTTTTTTTTGAGGGTGGGAGGGGGTTAGTGACCACTGGAGGAGTAAGGGGAGGTCATCCCCGATTCTCTCCGGTGGTCATCTGGTCAGTTCAGGCAACTTTTTTTTCCTTGGTCATTAGAAAAACAGGACCAGGTAAAGTCATCCAAGTGCTTGTCAGGGATTCCATTTTTTTCCATTATGGGTCGAGGATGTCCATGTGTTAGGCACGCCCAAGTTCCGCCTTCGCTACGTCTCTGACACGTCCCTGTGAACTTTGGCCGTCCCTGCGATGGAAAGCAGTTGGGGACATCCAAAATCGGCTTTCGATTATACCGATTTGTATGACCCTGTGAGAAGGACGCCCATCTTCCAATTTGTGTCGAAAGATGGGCGTCCTTCTCTTTCGAAAATAAGCCTGTAAATGCTTAGGTTGATATATTAGCATATTGTGAGAGAGGTTAATAGTATTGTTTTCCATTTCTCAACTTTTCGTGATGTATGGTGGTGTGGGATTAGGCAGATGCAGGGGGGGAAAGACTTCTCGAAAAGGTGTGTTTTTAGTTTTTTTCTGAATTGTAGGTAGTTTTCTGTGAGTTTCAGGTCTTTGGGTAGTGAGTTCCAAAGTTGTGTACCTATAAAGGAGAGGCTGGTGGCATGTGAAGATTTGTATTTTATACCTTTGCAGTTGGGGTAGTGAAGGGTTAGGTAGGTTATTGCTGATAATGTCGATTTGGTGCACTGGATGCATGTAGACCTTTATGCACCTTTGTGAGAGGGCCCTTAACTTTTTATAACTGGTCCCAGTTATAGAATGTTTTACTACTAGAACCAATAATTCACAATATGTTCATAGAGTACTCAATGTTGTCAATCTTGACTGGCATTTAAGCCTGTTGGATTCAAACTTTTTAATTGGAAAATCCACCTCTGTTCCCTCTGCAGCAATCGCCTCCCTCTGTCCCCTCCTCTAATACTTGCCACTACTTGATCTGTAATAAAACATTGGAGATCCTCCACAGTGTGTGATAATTTCAAACAACGGACTACTATTAGTACCTCATGTTTTTGGTGCTGCAGGAAAAATCTATGTTCGTTCATCTGTATTTTATGTTTAACTCATTTTTATTGATGAAGAAAAGAACGAATACCAAACAAACAGCAATTATACAAACAGTTCCATCTGCATCATATGCTTTACTATTAACCCCATGGGCGTAGACTGGGGGGGGGGGCGAGGGGGGGCAATGCCCCCCCAAACGCAGGGCCGGCACCAGGCAGCTCTTCCTTCGCCCCGCCCTCTCCCCGTTCCTTCTCCTCCCTCCCTCCGGATCCGTCCCTCACCGACCTGATCTTCGAATCCTTTGTCTGCCCGGCACGCTAGCGCTCTCTCCCCTGCTGGTTTGCGCTTTAAAAATGGCCGCCGAGACTTCCAGAGCCGGCCTCGCGAGACTTAGTGTCGGCGGCCATTTTGAAGCGCGAACCGGCAGGGGAGAGTCAGCGCTAGCGGGCAGGCGAAGAATTCGAAGATCAAGTTGGTGAGGGATGGATCCGGAGGGAGGGAGGAGAACTGGCTCGCTGCGGGGGGGGGGGGGGGGAGAAGGAACAGGGAGAGGGTGGGATGAAGAGAGGGCAGGGGAGAGGAGGGTCACTGCTGGACTGAGTGGATGGAGGGAAGGGGAAAGGAGGGCCACTGGGCATGGGGGCAGGGGAGAGGAGGGTCATTGCTGGACTGAGTGGATGGTGGGAAGGGGAAAGGAGGGCCACTAGGCATGGGGGCAGGGGAGAGGAGGGTCACTGCTGGACTGAGTGGATGGAGGGCAGGGGAAAGGAGGGGCATGGGGACAGGGGAGAGGAGGGTCACTGCTGGACTGGGTGGATGGAGGGCAGGGGAAAGGAGGGTCACTGGGCATGGGGACAGGGGAGAGGAGGGTCACTGCTGGACTGAGTGGATAGAGGGAAGGGGAAAGGAGGGCCACTGGGTATGGGGACAGGGGAGAGGAGGGTCACTGCTGGACTGAGTGGATGGAGGGAAGGGGAAAGGAGGGCCACTTGGCATGGGGGCAGGGGAGAGGAGGGTCACTGCTGGACTGAGTGGATGGAGGGCAGGGGAAAGGAGGGCCACTGGGTATTGGGACAGGGGAGGGGAGGGTCACTGCTGGACTGAGTGGATGGAGGGCAGGGGAGAGGAGGGTCACTGCTGGACATGGGTGGATGGAGGGCAGGGGAAAGGAGGGCCACTGGGCATGGGGGAAGGGGAAAGGAGGGTCGCTGGGTATGGGTGCTTGCAGGGCAAAGGGAGAGAAGGGTCGCTGGACATGGGTGGATGGAGGGCAGGGGAGAGAAAAGAAATGCTGGACATGGATGGAGGGGAGGAAAGAGTGAGGAAGGAGATGAGATGAGGGAAAAGGAAGAGAGGAGAAAAACTGCACATGGATGAAGAAAATAGGCAGAAGCTGAGGACCAGAAATGAAGAAGAAAGGAGGAAAGGAAAGAAATAAATGGAAAGGAAGCACTGGAAACTGAGTTAAGAGGACAGATAGCAGCAGAATCAGATACTGGACCAGCATGATCAGAAAAACAGTCACCAGACAACAAAGGTAGAAAAAAATTATTTTATTTTCATTATAGTGTTTGGAATATGTTCACTTTGAGAATCAGGTGCTCAACATTAAAAGTTTATATTTACTTATTTATACCCCCCCCCCCCAGGCTCTCTCCCCGGCTAAAGCCAGCTCTGCAATTTGGGGGGGGGGGGGGCGCAGAGGGGGACCGGGGGGGGGGGAGAGTCTGTTGTTAAACATTTACCAGCACACCACTGCCTGCCGCCAAACCCACTGCCTCTCCGATTCAGTGGCTATCCATCGTCAAACGAACACTGGTTATTCCCAAAAAATCCAGCTCTTGCTCCCTTCCTTCCTCCATATTAGCATAATTTGCATATACATATATGCAAATGAATATGCTAATATGCCCCGCCCCTTCCTTTGCCCCCCCAAATGAAATAGTCAAACTACGCCTATGATTAACCCCCTCAAGATCTCCACCCCCCCCCCCAACCCTTCTTCTAACAGTCTACTTCATTTGACACAGGCATTTAATGGCATGAACAACAAAGTACTGTTGCAAGAGGAGGCGGGGAAAAAAAACTTAGGGCCCCTTTTACAAAGCGGCAGTAAGCCCAACACAGGCTACCGCTCGTTAAAAAGCAAGTACCGCTGGGCTACCGCAACAACCTGGATGTAGTTCCCACCCTCAGCGTGCCATCATATCCGGCAATACAAACAATTTGTATTTTTGTGGTGACGGTGTATATACAGTGGTAATCACTGCCCGGTTATCGCTGGGTTAGCACGGGAGCCCATACCACCAATGGGTGGCAGGCTCCCCCTCAAAATGGCTGTGTGGCAAGTGCTTCACTTGCCGTATGGCCATTTCCTGAAAAAAAGAAAGATCTACATTTTACCTGCTGGGTAAAAGGGGGCCTCGGCGTGCGTCAAAAACATGCGCCAAAACTGGCGTAGGCCCCCTTTTGCCGCAGCTTGGTAAAAGGGGCCCTTAATAAGTAGTGTTTAAAAAATTGGGGCTAATAATTATTGGTGTTAATTGGCTTGTGCATGCTGAATTTCACTAAAAACAAGCATGTGCACAGGGAGGGGGTAAACAGGGCAGGCAGTGTGGTGGCAAATATCACCACAAGAAAACTTCTGCTGGTGGGGCTTGGGGACCCCCATCAGCCTAATCAGCAGACCTTGGGGGGCCTTGAACCCTAATGGGGGGCAGGCCTCTAAGGCCCCCACTGGCTACACCACTGATCTGGTCTGGTGGCTATTTGGCAACTTATCAAAGAAACGGATAAGCAAATCATTTTATGGTTGCAATTAACTACATGATTTCTGTTACAATGATGCTGAACATTACTGTTCACATAGCTAACAGGAATATGCTGGACTAGGGAGCTAGGGCTGTCTGGGAGTCTAGTGTTAAAGTACCTGCATACTTTTCCAGAAACCTGCAAATATTGTACTGTTTAATATGTTGTATTATTTTGATTATTCTGATTATTTTTGGCGCATAACCATTAGTAACAGTGACAACTGATACAACTACTCAGGTGCCACACATTGAAGGACTCCTTCCAAGCTGTGTTCAAAAGTACCCCACTGTCCTTTTACTGCTGACATAGCTGTTGCCCCCCCCCCCAAACTAAATTGGCCTCTTTGAAAATTTACTGGGGCTGCATGTTTAAATTTATACTCAAAATTACACTAAACTCTTAAATTTAGGAACATAAAAAGTGGGTGACAACAGAGGTGGATTTAGGGAGGGGGAAAAAATTAGAAGCTTAGCACTGGGCTCATAAATTAAACTCAAATCTAGGCAAATGGCTCACAGACGTCAATTTATAAGCATACCGCCAAATTCTAGATATTGTGCTTGCTAATTTGGCTGCACAGTTAAATTAGACACACAATTTAATTGATTAACAGGCCAATCAGTGCCGATAATTGATACTTAGCAACCAATTAGCAGCACTAATTGGCTTTAATTAGAATTTACACGCACTACTTTCAAGGCATATTCTGTAACACAATGCACGTAAATTCTAATGTGCACAGTCAAAAACAGGGTGTGGCCATGGGTGTGGAATGGGCAGGGTGGGCATTTCAAAAAAACTGTGTGGGCCTTTTACAAAGGCACGCTAGCGTTTTTAGTGTGCGCTAAAAATAAACATGCACTAAAAGATGCTCATATATTCCTACGGGCGTCTCCAGCATTTAGTGTATGCTAAAAATGCTACTGCGCCTTTGTAAAAGACCCCCTATGCACACTATTATAGAATACACTTGATCTGCGCCTAACTTAGACGCAGGTATTTAGGCCTGGTTTTAGGTGGCCTAAATGGGTGCATCTATATTTTAGTCACAAGAACAATGCGTGACCGTATTCTATAAACTAGCCTGACTAGTTTATAGAATCACGCTAACCGTGTGGCTTTATGGCTCTAATTTTTAAGACACCATATACAAAATTTTTCCCATAGCCTTTAAGTTCCTAAATTAAGATGGATTTTCAGCTTAATCTTAGGCTCCTAAATTTGGCTGAAAATAAGGCACAAAAGGGTCCTTTTACAAAGCTGTGGTAATAATTGGCCATAGTATGCCCTTACACTGGCTTTTCCTGCATGCTAAGGCCATTTTTACTCTGTACATAAAAACCCCAATTTTGAATATATTTCATTAATGGCTATGCGCTAATGTTGCCAGTAGTGTGTGGCCATTTAAAAAAAATTCTCTAAATAGAAAAAATGGTGGTGGAGGAGGTAAAAATTTCTATAGCATATACCAGCATCAAAACCCTCCACTCCAAACAGCCAGGAAAAGTGAAATATTATAAGGTTAATGGGAGGAAAAAGCCTCAAGGAGCTCTTGATAATAGATCTACAGAGCTGCTGCTGATACTAAAGACCTACCTCGCGGTCTCAAAAGGATCCTATCAAAAAACCTTCCCAATACCTTAAATATGAAATGATGGGAGAAACTCCCTTCTAGTCCACATCGAAACAGTGAGCTCCCTTGAATTTCATCAGCTGCCCATTCTCCGCCCCTGACGTGCCCTCAAAAAAAATGCAAAAAATGTTTTATCACATGGTTAGTGTGCGCTTTAGTGCCTAATGCAGCTCAGTAAAATGACTCCAAATTGAGAAGCCTATCGTAGAAGTTTTATCTGGGAGCTCAGCTTTTTTTTTTTTTTTTTTAATATTAGGCCCTAAGAATTTATGGAAGATATATATATTTCACTTGGCTAATGTAGGGTAGGATGCTTGGATATATAGAACAAACGCTCGTTTAATTAATTTTACTTTCAGGTTATAAGAGAACAAAAGACAAGCATTTTGGAAGGAGGTGTAGACTTTCTATAGTCACTGTAGTAGCTATTGTCTAATGAAGCTACATTTTGGCAATAGGAGCATTGCTATCATTTTTTTTTTTACTTTCTTGATGACATGTTGCATAACTATTAACTATGCTAATTTCAATTGCAGGACAAGTAACGTGACTCACTGTGTGAAACTTCAGAAAAGTGTGAAACTGGCTCTTGGAGGTATCTTTTTTCTTTCCTATAAAATTAAGCAATAGAAAATATACTCTAAAGAGTGCCAATTATTTATTCTTTAAAATGTATGCTCACTAAGAATAAAATATGCTAAATATTTCTATCATAACCACAAAATGTGAGAAACCAGGACTTTTATGAGGAGGAATGCAAGTACTGTCACCTTTTCAGTCCCCACTCTACACTGCAACCTAGCCTGGTGCTCAGGAAGTGATGTCAGAGGACAGAGTTACTTCAGCAGCATGGGTCGCAGAGAAGTCATGCCAATTTGCAACCCCACCCCTTCCAAGAAACCCCCTATCTGTTTCCCAGTCCCATTAAAGGCTGCACAAAGAAGTGGGCAAATGTGACATTTCCCAATTCCCCCCCTTCCCAACAAACAAGAACACCCACTATCAATCCTCATCAGCAGGAATCTTTTTCCATTAGTAACTCCACAACACAAACCCTCTCATCCAACAGAAACCCCCATCCAACAAGAACCCCCCCCCCCTCCCGCCGGACACAACCCTCACATCCTTCAATCCTCCCTAGTACCTACTAAGCATTTCCCTGGTGGCTAACGGTGGGGGGGGGGGGGGGGGGGGGGGGGGGGGGGGAGAGATTCAGAATGGCATGCAAATCTTAGTTGTAGTCTGGCAACTAAAAATGTTTTATGGCAACTGATAATGTTTTATGTGGAAGGAGCGAGGCTGTGGAATCGGCTTCCAGATCAAATTCGCCTACTGAAGAACTATGGTCCATTTTGAAAATGTGTGAAGGCATTCCATTTTAGGGAGGCCTTTGGTATTGATCTGGAGGCTTAGGGATATTTGCTATCTGTGATTTTGTTTGTTATGCTGGAAGAGCAAGTGTTATTGATCTGTTTTTATTGTGTATGTGGACATTGTAAACCGCCTAGAAAGTTTGATAGCTTGGTATAGAAACTGTGCAATAAATAAATAAGTATTACCACTAGGGTTTCCAGGTTCCAGTTTCACTCCAGGTGCCAATAAGGTAAGAGTAACTAAGGATCATTCCTGCCTTCCAATAGTCACCAGAGATACCTTAGCTAGGTACCTAGAGGACTTGGGGGTAGGAGGCAGAGGCGTAGCTAGGTGGAGTGCAAGGGGAGCAGCTGCTCCCCCAAACAGACTTTGAATAAATTGGCGCCTATGTGGATTAGCCCTTCAGCTTCACACAAAAGGTCTGCTCCACCTAAAATCTGGCTATGCTTCTGGGAGGAGGGTTTGGGTTGAGGGATTCCTGTTGGGTAGGTCTTCCTGTTTGGCAGGAAATTCCTGTTATGTGGATAATTGGGGGTGGGGGCTTCTTGCTTCATGGGGATTGGGGAATCTGTGGGTATTTGTTGATTGGAGTGGGTTATTTTGTATGCCATGATCCCCTTTAAAAGATAATAGCACTGAATTTGGGATCTCATCTTTGTATGCTGTGGCCAGGAATATATGATGTTCTTGGCTGTAGCTGTACAAGCTTCAATTTACTGTGAGTCACTAACTTATAAGAAAGAGGTAATTGCAGGTTAGTGACCTGCGCAGTAAATTGAGCTGCATTAAGAATTGCAAATTTTATGGCAGTTAGTAACTACCCCTAAACTTTAGCTAGTTTAAACAATTTTAAAACACATACTTATGTTTATGAAAAATGTATAGGCTGGTCTAATTTAGTAGGCTAATTACTGGGCCCTATACACATAATTCTAATTACGGAGGATAGACTTTCCTTCATTTTGAAGCAGAAGGCTATTTTAAGAGCTGGTAAATTAGTTGAGCTCATACGAAGAAATTAGTGGGCAGGATTAAATAAGTAGCTTCCCCACCTGTTATGATCATTTATTTACAAACAGGTGGTCATTGCTGGACTCCCCAGGGTAGTCTCAAATCTTCATGATCAGTTCCAGCCCGAGCTTCCAGTTCTGCAAGCTGGAGCATCTTGTTCTGTTTACACTTTAGTGAAATCTTAAGACACAAATCCATTTGTCTTCTAAAGCATTATTTATTTATTTACTAGTAAAAAAGGCCCGTTTCTGACACAAATGAAACGGGCGCTAGCAAGGTTTTCCTCGGAGTGTGTATGTTTGGGAGAGTGTATGTGAGAGTGACTGTTTGAGAGTCAGAGTGAAAGTGTGAGTCCAATCCATGCTCCTCTGTCACCTGGCCCCTCCATTCATCCCTATCCAGCAATTCCCCTCTCTGCCTGAGGCCTGCCCTGCAATCCATATCCATCCATGCCCATCTGTCCCCTCCATTCATCCCTATCCAGCAATTCCCCTCTCCCTGAGTCCTGCCCTTCCAATCCATGCCCATCCATGCTCATCTGTCACCTGGCCCCTCCATTTTTCCCTATCCAGCATTTCCCCTCTCTGCCTGAGGCCTGCCCTGCAATCCATATCCATCCATGCCCATCTGTCCCCTCCATTCATCCCTATCCAGCAATTCCCCTCTCCCTGAGTCCTGCCCTTCCAATCCATGCCCATCCATGCTCATCTGTCACCTGGCCCCTCCATTTTCCCTATCCAGCATTTCCCCTCTCTGCCTGAGGCCTGCCCTGCAATCCATATCCATTTATGCCCATCTGTCCCCTCCATTCATCCCTATCCAGCAATTCCCCTCTCCCTGAGTCCTGCCCTTCCAATCCATGCCCATCCATGCTCATCTGTCACCTGGCCCCTCCATTTTTCCCTATCCAGCATTTCCCCTCTCTGCCTGAGGCCTGCCCTGCAATCCATATCCATCCATGCCCATCTGTCCCCTCCATTCATCCCTATCCAGCAATTCACCTCTCCCTGAGTCCTGCCCTTCCAATCCATGCCCATCCATGCTCATCTGTCACCTGGCCCCTCCATTTTTCGCTATCCAGCATTTCCCCTCTCTGCCTGAGGCCTGCCCTTCCAATTCATGCCCATCCATGCTCATCTGTCACCTGGCCCCTCCATTTTCCCTATCCAGCAATTGCCCTCTCTCCCTGAGGCCTGCCCTCCCAATCCATGGCCATCCATGCTCCTCTGTCCCCTGCCGCCTCCATTCATCCTTTTCCAGCAAGTCCCCTCTCTCCCTTCCATGACCCCCCCCCCTCGCATCCATGCTCCTCTCTCTCCCATGTGCCAGCCTGGGCTGGCCTCTTCCCCCCCCCCCCCCCCCCGCTCGCATCCATGCTGTGGTTGGCCACCCTCTTCTCTCCCCCCAACATGCGTTTTTTTTTTCTTCCACCCCCTCCCGCGAACCTGTCGATCCCCCCCCCCCGCCGGAACGCCGAAAACTGCCGCCGCCGTTGTTGTACTACCTTCCCTTCCCGTAGGTTGTTGAATCATCTTAGAAAGTTTAACTCCGTGCGTCTGACGTCAGACGCACGGAGTTAAACTTTCTAAGATGATTCAACAACCTACGGGAAGGGAAGGTAGTACAACAACGGCGGCGGCAGTTTTCGACGTTCCGGCGGGGGGGGATCGACAGGTTCGCGGGAGGGGGTGGGTTTCGAGGGGGCCATAGCGCGGGGGGGGGGGGGGGTGACAGCTGATTCCGAGGCAGTAGGAGGAGTAGGGAAACACGCTGCGCGTGTTTCCCTACTCCTCCCCTTGCCTTGCAATCAGCTGTTTTGACGTCAGTGACGTCAGTGCGTGTCTGCCTCACAGACCACCTCCAGCCAAGGAGCCACGGTCCCAAGCACAGAACGTTGGAGGTGAGAATTATTATATAGGATTGGGATTACATTGATTTAGCAGCAATATAAAGTAAGAATTACATTAGGTAGGAAGCATAAAATGAGATTTCATTCTTAACTTTTCACACCCGCTCTCAGCGCTTGTGGTATTTATAGGGCTGACATTCAACCAGCGGCAGGCAGTGCGGTTAAAGCCTGCTGCCAGCGCTGAACCTGGAAATTCAATGTTTTACCACATGCCCTTTCCCGTCATATTTAAAAAAAACAACAACCTTTTTTTGCAGATGCGGTAAAAACTGGCCCAGCGCACGCCTAATACATGTGCCTACGCTGCCGCAGGCCACTTTTTACCGTGGCTTAGTTAAAGGGCTCCTAAGTTCCTAGTGGCTAAAGATAGGACTGCTATTTATGCAGTCCTATTTAACTGCTAAACCCAGCACTGAATATCGGTGCTGACTGGCTATCTCACACAATATAGACAGTTAGCTGCTATGTGCTAATCATGACTATTCAGAAGAGATAATCAGTTATCGCCTGCTGAATATGTGTGGTTTATTTATTTATTTATTAGGATTTATTTACCGCCTTTTTGAAGGAATTCACTGAAAGCGGTGTACAGTAAGAATAAATCAAACATGAGCAACAGACAATTACAGCAGTAAAAATATTCAAATAATGATACAAAGTATGACGTATACTACTTACAATGTCAACACAATACGTAATAGAACAATTTAATTGACAGTGTAAGGTATAAGCAAAGATGGAACATATAGATAGGTAAGAGAGTAAGAAGAGTTAGAAAATAAGGTGATAATTTAAAGAGAGGTGCACGTTAGGTCAGAGAGATGGTTAAATATTATCTCAGCTAGGGTAGGAGTGGATAAACGTGTCCTGCTGCAGTATGTGCAGCCTGTTTCACTCCTTGTGTGTGTGAGTGACACTAACAAGTTAGTTACTTTTTCTATTAAAGGCCTGGTTGAAGACCAAGCTTTCACCTGCTTCCTGAAGTAGAGATAGTCTTGTGTTAAGCATTGACTAAAACCTTGCTAACTGCCTTGATTAGCCGGTTAAACGAGAAGAGTGAAAAATTGATTCATTTCTACCCTTGACCAAAGATGGGGGGAAGTGGGGAGATTAATTGATTGGGATTTATTGACCACCTTTATAAAGAAATTCAGCCAAGGCAGTGTACAGAAGGTACAGTTTAACATAAAACTTACAATTTTTTTAACAGCATAACAATAGTAAGATGACCAACTTATAAGCAATCAATGAGACAAATTGAAACCTAGTAAAAGGACTGACATGATACAATATCAGAAATACGCAAATATTAAAACAGCATTGTATAACAATAACCAAAATACAATAAATGTCAGTACAATACAAGTGCTGCCACAGTAGACAGCATGGAAGAATATTCATAAGTACATAAGTATTCCCATACTGGGACAGACCGAAGGCCCATCAAGCCCAGCATCCTGTTTCCAACAGTGGCCAATCCAGGTCACAAGTACCTGGCAAGATCCCAAAAAAGAACAATACATTTTATGCTGCTTATCCTAGAAATAAGCAGTGGATTTTCCCCAAGTCCATTTTAATAATGGTCTATGGACTTTTCCTTTAGAAAGCCTTCCAAACCTTTTTTAAACCCCACTAAGCTAACTGCTTTTACTACATTTTCTGACAACGCATTCCAGAGTTTAATTACACATTGAGTGAAGAAATATATTTTCTTCGATTTGTTTTAAATTTACTACTTAGTAGCTTCATTGCGTGCCCCCTAGTCCTAGTATTTTTGGAAAGAGTAAACAAGCGATTCACATCTACCCGTTTCACCCCACACATTATTTTATATACCTCTATCATATCTCCCCTCAGCCGCCTTTTCTCCAAGCTGAAGAGCCCTAGCCACTTTAGCCTTTCCTGATAGAGAAGTTGTCCCATCCCATTTATCCCTAATTCTATTAAAATTTCCAAAAATTATGCGTGTAAATTTGGGTGCAATTTAATTGAATAATGAGCTAATTAGTGCCAATGATTGTCTTTTTAACAAGCAGTTATTGGCACTAATTAGATTTAATTGGAACTTGAGCACATACAATTAGGATATTAGAATAGCAGGAATATCTTTGGCCAGTTTAAACTTAACTGGCCAGCGCTGAAGATCAGCTTGGTTGGTAAAATTTAATCCAGCCATAAAGCACCCAGATATTCAATGCTGGACACAGGAAATGGCCTGGCATTGAATATCTGGGCTGACCGCCGACCACGGGAGTTAGCCTGGCTCCCTCCCACAATCTGAATATTAGGCCCTGTAGATATTATCATTATTATTTTATTAAATGCCTCAAATGGTTTTACATCACAGGATAAGTGAAAGGAAAAGGACAAATAAAAAGGCAAGAAATGTCTTACCGACAGGAAATAAACCTCTCAACTTAATGTCCAAAACACTACGTTTGACCTGTGAGAGAGAAAACAGAGTTACCATAGGTATTATTTAATAAGGAATTAACAGGGGTAATCTCCCTGAACTGAACCAGTTGCACTATATAACCCCGCTTCACTCTTTCCTAGGCTCTGACAGATATTATTTTAAAGGGTTTGTAATGTATCGATTTTGCCGAAGTGCTTAATTGAGTCCAGAACAGAACAGCCACTGCTCTGGCATCATTTTTCTGTGTGAATGAGTGACACAGATCCCATAGAGAAGAAAACCAATGCCTATTTCTGTCTGATTGGATCCATGTGTTTTGAAAGCAATGGAACATTAAACAGTAGGAGAAGATAAACGGGTCAGTGTTAGTACCTACTGTGTTGCTCATCGAGAACAGCGGCTTTGCTATCTTCATAAAATATGCGTGTTGACATATGACTAAACACAATTGTATTTGTTTAGCTTGTCTGATCCATGCAGCTGTCTTTGCTTAAAAGCCTTCAGTGATTCTAAATATACTTTCAACATTTTTACAATATGTATTCACAAATAAGGTTATCAATAAGCAAATATTTCCGATCTGACGAAGAAGGGCAACCTTCGAAAGCTAATCAAGAAATGTATTAAGTTATATCCAATAAAAAAGGTATCATCTTATTTTCTTTTCCATGTTTTATTTTGTTTGATTTCTATTGATAACCTTAAGAGTGGACTAACACGGCTACCACACTCCTCTACTTATTCACAAATAAGAAATTAAGACTCCGAGAAGCTGATTTGCTTATGCTAAAGTGATTTTTCCATGCAAGCCAAGAACATTTTCTCTGAAATCTTCTGTATTTATTCTTGCATTTTTAATCAAGCAATCATTGAGTCCTTTTGCAAAGAGAATAATAATCCTGGAAAGAGGTGCCTCATAAATATTACTCACAGTAAAGGAGTATAAAAGAATTTATGCACTACTGGGCATTAGCTTTAATGCTGAAGTAAATGCACTTTAATACAGTGAGCTGGGTTCATTAAATGGTGCCAAAAAATATGCACCGGGAAAAATCAGCGTTCAGCGCTATTCTATAAAGGGCGCTCTGGGATGAGAACCCTTTATAGAATAGCTCCTAGTGGGGATTGTCATGTCCAACTCTGGGCACAAGGTCGTCCGCCAGCTGAAACCTGCTGTAGGTCCTGGTGTGCAACTTGGGTGCACATCCCCCAAATTCTATAAAGCTGCATGTAATTCATTGGAACACCCTTGATCTGTCCATGCCCCTCCCATGGCCAAGCCCCATTTTGGGTTGCGCACGGATCGTTATAGAATCATACGCAGCCAGATCCACACGCAAATTAGAGCCAGTTAACGTCAATGATTGATTGTTAACAGCTTGTTAACTAATTTATGTGTGTACAATAACAGGATTGTGCCCAAAATTAGGCACCATTTTTAGAATCCAGGGGCGTGTGCTTAATGCCCATGTAAAATTGTTATCACACATAATTTGTCTGCACATTGGCATTACCACTGGCTTCCCCAAAGGTAATATTAACACTCAGGCAAAGCAAAATCTCCCCTTCCCTCCCCCCCACAAAATAGTTTAAAAAGTTAATAACCCTTCTATATGGGGTACTTGCTAATGAATTAATTCAACTCTAATGTAAAGCAAGTAAAATTTCCTCTCTACTGTTCTGATATTTTATCCAATTAAATACTTTTACTGGAGGAAAAGATTTCAGGTGCTCGGCCGCCTGTTTTGGGCGCACATAAAAATTAGAATTACTGCCCGGGGCACGCGGTAGCCGGGTGGTGGTTCTAATTTGACGCATGTAAACGCGTAGGCACCAACGCATCTTAGTAAAAGGGTCTCTTAGCCAGTGATGCACTGACTGTTCACAGCTAGCCAGTTATATCATGCGATATAGCTGGTTAGCTGCTATTAATTAAGTGATAATATTCAGTGGAGATAACGGGCTATCTCGTGCTGAATATTTGCACTTAGCCGGTTAAGTGCTATATAACCAGCCAGGAACTGTTCCTTACTGGTTAAATAGCGCTGAACATCAGCCAGATTATTTAGCACACTGTTAGAATGCACATTTTGAAGTTAATGCAGGATGCCTGAGTGTGTCCCATTGTATTCTATTTTTAGCTGCATTAGGCATGTGTTAGCACCTAATATAGCTTAGTAAAAAGGACCCCTAAGAGACGGAGATGAAATTCAAATTAAAAAATCACTTCTAAAAGGTCTTTTGGCATGCACAGTCCAAATTATGCAACAGTTTGTCCTTGGAACTCCGTCAGATGCACTGTTATGATAAATGTAAGAAATGTTTAAAAGTACGCTTTTATAGGATGTGTTTTTTTTAGAGAAGGATTAAGAGGGATTGGGTAGAGGAGGATTTAAGGGAAATGTCTTTTTATTTGAATTTGTCTGTTGTATATGAATGTGATTTGTAATTTGCCCCTGGGTTTTGCTGGTGAGAGAAAAAAAATCAAATAGTGCAGAGTAAAGTAAAGTCAAAGATAAGAAATACAATCCATTCTTAGAATAAGAAAGAGACATAGCAATAATTGTGTGTTCCAGAATCTTCGGCTGGTCTTGTCAGACCTCACTGTCAGTGTAATTCGAGTCATCCTTAAATAAGAAGGTTTTCAGACCTTTCCTGAATATCTGATAAGATGGCTCCATCCTTTTGTATTGTGGTAAGTTGTTCCAAAGAGAAGGACCTGTCACATTAAAAACTGAACTACAGACAGAATCCAAACCGATATGACAAATAAAATGGTACTGTCAATAAATTCTGCCCAGATCAGCATACTACCCGGATGATGTGTAGGGTATGAGGTAACAGGACAAAGTGAGTGGGAACCAGAATGATAGATTTTATACACAAGAATCAGTATTTTAGTTGTAACCGTATGGAATATTGGGAGCTAGTTCTGTTTGAATAAAGGGGTGACATGATCCCATTTACTTGCTCCTTGCTGTGTATTGAAGAAGCTGAAGATGGTGAAGGTTAAGTATAATCTAAATATCAAAACAGAGCTATTGGCATATCACAAAATCAGATTCTGATAAACTCTAAAGATATCCAAGTGAAATAACGATGTGCTCAAGGATTGTTTAATATGGAGGAAAAGCCTCAAATGCAAAGGGAGTAGTACTCCATTGTTGATCTTTACAACATTAGGGAGGTCCCTTAAATCATCACGGGCATAAAAACCTCCTATATCTCAAACGTTGAGCTATTGGAACCAAATATCACTCTTAATGGTTCTGAAAAATACACTTATCTCTTCGTCGTGCAGTCGAATCGACACCCTCCACGTCCCAACTTCGGCCCAAGTTTCGAATTCTGCCTCAGGGTCCGTGGTGTCCGACTCAAGAAATAGTGTAATACTGCCACTGGCTCTTTAGAGCCAGAAGGTTAAGTATACAAATCCCTTTAAGCAGCAAATTACAATAATCAAAGTTACTTATTAGTGGACAGAATCAAAGTTCTCAATTTAAGAAAGTTTTACTGAACAAAGGTTTCTACTTAAAAAACACACAACATTTTTATGATACACAAGATGTGTGGTTTAAATGAAAGCTCATTGCCCGGGATAACTCCCAGAATCTTCCCATGTAATTGAGACCTCAGACATGAGTATAGATGAGGCAAGAGTATTTGACTTCTGCTATTAAAAATCATTCCCTTAGTTTTTTTCTCCGAGTTCAATTTCATTTTATTCTGAAATAACCAATTTGCAACCGTACCAAGCTTGGCATTAAAGAGGGTGATTTCCTGCATATCCTGAGGAATCAAAGTCATCAGTTTTTGAAAACCATCTGCATGTGCAAATGCAGTTATCTCAAGAGACTGTATTAGTTCCAGCAGTGGGGACATGAAAACATCGGGGCTCCAATAATAAGCCATGAGTGAAAGTATGTGGGTTCGAACCCTTATAACAACAATTGGGAAAAGAAATTCACTTCAAAATCAGACCACAAATCTATACTCATGTGGGTCTACTATACACCATAAAAACTTCACTTTACTCCAATTATCAAATAAGGGAGGAAAAAGGCCTCAGAAGTCTGCGGTTCACACCCTGCAGACAAGCATCAATCATTGGCCAAAATAACCTCCTCCTACTTCCTGTCTAATAAATTTATTTCTTTAACCACCATAATAGTTTTATAATTGTAACAGCATATATATAGCATACTTATCTCAGTCATAGTGCTCTGCACTTCCCAACGGGGGCCTGTTTCACTTCAAAGCTTCATCAGGGACAGCGCACTTGTTAACGATTCTCTATAAAATACCAATGATAACTGTAAATAAAGCTTCTTTATGGTGGCAATTATGCCAACCCCCAAAATAATGAACTTACACATAATTCAACTTCCACGTTACTTCCTTTGTGCAGCTTAAATTTACTAATTCAAGATGGCGTCCATTTATAAATAAGATGGCAATCTCTCATCCAGTCCTAAGAGTTCCTCATTTAAAGAGGTAACTACCCATACCATTCGCAGAACAGCTCATAAAAGATTTTTCCTTTCAAAATGATAAAAATGCTACCCATTCGATTGATGCATTGAGCCCCTCAGGTTCCAAGGAATGAAGCCTAAAAATCCACTGCCGTTCACATCTCCACAAATTTTTCACCCTATCGCCACCACAAACTGTAGGAGGAATTCTATCAATCACTATACTCTAAAACTGCTCAAAAGTGTGTTTATACACAGAGCAGTGTGCGACTAATGATGTGCCTGCTTTCAAATTTGCTACACAAGATTGGTGTTCGTTCATTCTTACATTTAACTGTCTAGCGGCTTTACCTGTTTTTTTTTTGCAGGAACAAATAAATACATATACCACAAAATCTGAATGACAGTTTTCCAAGATAATTTATAGTGGTCTTCATTAGAAGGATTCATGAATGCCTTGCATTCCAATGTCATCAGACATGTTTTACAGTCCCCACACTTGGAATGACTAGTGTATCAATATATGTAGCTTCATCTGGAAGAGCCGCTGGGCTCAACAGCTCTTTCAGATTTTGTCCTCTTGAAAATACAATTCTCAAATCATGATCTTTAAATAGGTGTGCTTTCATTATGTCCCAATTTTGTGTAATTATTCAAGTAAGAACCATCATATTCGATAATTTATACACATAACTGTGCACCCCACCCACCCTCTGCCCATGTGCTTGCCCACCTTCAAACTACGCACCATTTTATAGAATAGTGCATAGCTGGCATTTGTATGCATATGTTCAAAAACCAAGTACAGAAAGTAGAGGTGGACCAAGAAATCTGATCAGCAGAAGGTAGGTTGAAGTAACTTTATTACATAAGTACATAAGTAATGCCACACTGGTAAAAGACCAAGGGTCCATCGAGCCCAACATCCTGTCCACAACAGCGGCCAATCCAGCGCTAGATATGTATTTGACCCACACATGTGCTGGCAGTTATGCACAATTTTGGCACCTAAATGTTGGGCCCTCCTTATATAATTACTCTATTAGGAGTCCTTTTATTAAGGTGCACTGAAAAATGGCCTGCCGTAGTGTAGACGCATGTTTTCGTTGCGTGCAGAATCAATTTTTCTTCACTCAACGTGTAATTAAACTCTGGAATTTGTTGCCAGAGAATGTGGTAAAGGCAGTTAGCTTAGCGGAGTTTAAAAAAGGTTTGGATGGCTTCCTAAAGGAAAAGTTCATAGACCGTTATTAAATGAACTTATTTCTGGGATAAGCAGTATTTTTATTTATTTGCTGCACTTGTATCCCACATTTTCCCACCTATTTGCAGGCTCAATGTGGCTTACAAAAATGTTACAACGACATATACACATTATAGAATAAGAATTTCAGAATAAAGATACAGATAGGTGCATAAGAATATTATAGCAATCATATTAATGGGCTAATAACAAGATATAATATTCAGTCATGAGGATGTAATTAAGATGAACAAATAGGAGGGTTCCATAATAGTTGTAATTGGAATAATTTGGGAGTCAAATGTTTTGTACCTTTTTGGGATCTTGCTGGATATTTGCGACCTGGATTGGCCACTGTTGGAAACAGGATGCTGGGCTCGATGGACCTTTGGTCTTTCCCAGTATGGCAATACTTATGTACTTATGTACATTTTCAGCGCACCTGTAAAAAATGCCTTTTTTGCCGAAAATGGACGCATGGCAAAATTGCTAAATGTCCATTTTGGGTCTGAGACCTTACCATCAGCCATTCACCTAGCGGTAAAGAATCCGGGCAGTAATGACCTGTGCACGTCAAATTCCACTTGGTGTGTGTCCGTTACGCGCATCCGAAAATAAAAATATTTTTCAGACGCGCGTATCGGGTGCGCACCAAAAATAAAATTATTGCAAGAGCCACATGGTAGTTGGATGGTAACTCCATTTTGGTGTGCATTGGGCGTGCGTAGACACTTACAAGGCTTAGTAAAAGGGCCCCTTAGAGGGCAATTTTATAACAGGACCCCTAGCTTAGGATAGCAAGTAGGTGCTTACTTAGGCACTATTATAAAGACACAGAGGGGTAAATTCTCAAAATGTCGCTGAAATTGAGGCACCAGGATGATGCTCCTTGAGCAGGAATTCTATAATGGCAGTTGTGCCAAAATAATGCCAGATCAGAGCAGGCATTAGGCTGTTGGAAGAGAGGATTTCTCATGATTCTCTTGCTTCTCTCATGAATCTTCCTGCAATATCTGCAGGATTTGATTGCTTTTGGAAGCAGAAGGAAGCCTGTGCAAGCACTTAAGCGCTAGTCATGAGAAACAGCAGACTCAAGCGAAAGCACACACAGGCTTTTTCCTGTGTCTAAGTTTAAAGTATCCATACATTTGCATCTGTTTCCTGCATCTAAATATAAGCGTCCAAGCTAAAAAAAACAAAACATTATAATACTTATATTTAGGCCACAGAAAACAGACACTAATGTGCACAGGAGCCAAGCTTACCGCGGAACTCTTTTGTGCATGCGCCAAGCACAATTCTCCCATGCCAAAGCACAGTCCTCCTGCTAAACTCCTTAATGCTTAATGAGTGCGCCAATATTTGCATCTCATTAGCATTGAGCATTAGGGCATTGCTCTTCTGCACTGATCCAGCGGTATTTGTACGGCGCTATTGGGAACAGTGCCGGAATTTTGAACATCGGGGCCTCAGGGCTTTGTTGAAGAGCATTTCAGGACAATGGGCTGAACAGCTCCAGTGACAGACGATGCACAGATGTCCTCTTCAAAATGAACAGCCCTTTTCAAATGATTTTAAACACTATAAAATGATAGCATTGCACTTCCGATACAGGAAATACTATTAAGCGCTACAAATACACAAAAAGCTTTTCTTTCAGTTTGAGAATGTAGGAATTTTAGTATAGTGGAGAATATATTAAAGAGTAACTTTATAATTGTGCACATGCATAAAATTGCATGCATCCTTTTCCCTATGTGAGCATCTGCATATTTCCAGGACAAAACTGGGTTCATATTTCCACTTTGAAAATTACCTCAGTGAATTTCCCTATTAACATTTACACTTTCTCTTTACTACATGCAAACAGTTGAATTTTCAAAATGTAATGCAAACCCCTTTCTAATCTCCATCCTCCCACTCCTCAGAACATTTTTTTTGTTATATTTGTACCCCCCACTTTTCCACTCATGGCAGGCTCAATGTGGCTTACATGGGGCAATGGAGGGTTAAGTGACTTGCCCAGAGTCACAAGGAGCTGCCTGTGCCTAAAGTGAGAATTGAACTCATTTCCTCAGGTCCAAAGTCCACCACCCTAACCACTAGGCCACTCCTCCACTTTGTTCTTTTGTTTACAAGATATTAAATGGGTTAGCACCTTTTTACCTCGTTTACTGGGTTGATTTACTTCATTCAAACTCTGCTTATAAAATGTGCAACTTAATGTTTTTACAGTTTCCGTCCATCAGACAACTTAGATATAAATCTATATTTAATTCCTCATTATGTTACCAGTGTGTAGAATTCGTTACCTTATTCATGTTAGTTCGAATTACTTGGCTTTTTGTAAAACTTTAAAAACCTGGTTATTTGAGAAATATTATGTAGTTTAATTTTTGCTCTAAATGCATTTTTTAAAACTAAATGCATTGTCCTGAAAGATATGATTCAGTTTCTCTAAGTAATCTGCAACAAAATGGTCAGGTGTTTGTGGACTAAAAGCACTGTAGTATAGTGTTAGCTGTTGTGATGGGCTGTCATTTGTGACAAAATGTAGTTCCTTGATAATAGACGAAAAAGCAGAAGTGGGAAGTGGACCAATGACTCCAGAGACTGGGGCAGGAGGATTAAACGAGAAAACCTTTATTACAGACTAGACACAGATCTGTGTTTCGGCCACAGGCCTGTCTCAGGAGTCTCTGTAAGATGTAGTCAAAAGGAATGCATCTGAGAGATAAGGGGGTCTTGAAAAAGACCTAAAGGTATGCTATCTCAACAGCATGTCATTCAGCTCTATCAACGGAGCTCAAACGGGAAAACGGAAGTCATGTAGCTCTTTCTGCGGAGTGTTTGCTCTGATTGGTTAGTATTTGCTTAGGGGATTCCATTCTGTTTCTGTCCCCTTTCTTGCTGTTACTCGTGGGTTCCAGTTCGGCCTTGCAGCCCGTATAAGTGTCCTTCCATTTGTTCCTAGTTCCTGCTATAGTCAAGGTTAAAGGGAATTCACACAGGGAGGCAGCTCAGGGCTGTGCTTAGAACCACAGCTATACAGAAGAGCAGTCCTAACTAACTTAAACAGAAATCACACAGAGAGGTAGCTCAGGGCTGTGCCAGTAGTCCCAGTTAAATGGAAGAGCAGTCCACTCGTGCCACACAGAGAGGCAGCTCAGGGCTGTGCTAGTCACCACAGCCAAACAGAAGAACCACCCACTCAACTCAAACAGAGACCAGACAGAGAGGAAGCTCAGGGCTGAGCTAATAGCCACAGCTAAATGGAAGAACCATCTACTTAAACAAATAGAAACCTCACAGAGAGGACTCAAATAGAAAGCACACAGAGAAGCAACTCAAGGCAGGGTCACTCTGCCATTCTAAGATAAAAGGAAAACACACAAAAAGCTACTCAAGGCAAGGCCACTTGGCCATACTAAGGTAAAGGGAAGCCACTCATAGAAACACTCAAGGCTGTGCCACATGGCACCCAAGGATAAAGGGAAGCCACTCATAGAAGCACTCAAGGCTGTGCCACATGGCACTCAAGGATAAAGGGAATCCACTCATAGGAACACTCAAGGCTATGCCACACGGCACTCAAAGAATAAAGGGAAGCCACGCAAATTCAAACATCAAATATAGCAAACAAAGGATAAGGGGACCCACACAAAGGAAGCAAGGCTGTGCCACACTGCCACTCAGATTCAAACATCAAATAAAGCAACCAAAGGATAAGGGGAACCACACAAAGGAAATAAGGCTGTGTCACACAGCCACACAAAAACAAGTAATACACACTGGTACAAACAAGAACCACACCCAGAAACAACACAGGGCTGTGTCAGGAAGCACAGTTAACAGAAAGGTAATTTATTCTGGTTCAGAAGCAAGAACCACACACACAGCTTGAGACACAGCTAACAAGAAGACCAGTTCACTCAGGATCAAACAACAACATTACACGAAGAAAAGGGTAAACAGACCTGTTGCAAAGGCAAGGCATGGAAGTTCCTAGGTCCTCATAAAAGAGTTGGCTGATGATGTCATGACTAGGAAAGAGGCTTGGCTGTAGGGACACCAACAGCAGAAGCCACCATGCAGGTAAAAGGCAGTCTGGAGATGTCATAGAGCCAGATTACTGAGAAAAAATAGGTCTGGACAAATGGGCATGGCCACAGCCGTGACACAGATAATGTGATGCAGTTGATGCCATCTCAATAGGTACAGCTAACAATATGACAAGATGCTGGCAGTACCCCCAATAGTTAACATAGAGGTTTTGTAGTTCCGTTACTTTTGCTGCAAAACCTTACATCACTTCAGTAAATAGGACCCAGTTTATTTTCTTCTCAAGATTGAATTCAAGAGCAGCTGTGTATATCAGACAGAAAACATGTGCACACATACTGGATACATAGGAGGTCAGAGCTCAAAAAAGCTCTGTGTCCAGCCTAGGCAGTCAAATTTTGGACAGCCTGGTTTAGGAGACCATGGGTCCCTTTTACTAAGCTGCATTAAGTAGCTAGCTTGTGTTTTACTATGCAGTAGATGTTATTTTTATTTTGTTACATTTGTACCCTGTGCTTTCCCACTCATGGCAGGCTCAATGCAGCTTACATGGGGCAATGGAGGGTTAAGTAACTTACCCAGAGTCACAAGGAGCTGCCTGTGCCTGAAGTGGGAATTGAACTCAGTTCCTCAGGAACAAAGTCCACCACCCTAACCACTAGGCCACTCCTCCACTTTGTTATAATGGACCAATATAGATCCATGTGTTAAATACCACCCAGCATGGTAAAAATCCTGTGCTAGTTGCTTAACACAGGTAGAGACAGTGAGTGAGCATAACAGATGGAATGGAGGAATGGACTATGGGGACGGCTAGTACATGGAGCAGTACCACATGCTAAGAATCATGACTGCAAATAGTGCAGCTGCACTTACCAACACCTCAAGAGGAGACAGTCCACCTTATAATTGAAAGAGAAAAACGCCTAGATTTCGACCCAAATCGGGAGATAGACGTTTATCTCACAAAAACGAATAAATCGGTATAATGGAAAGCCGATTTTGGACGTTTTCAACTGCACTCCATCGCGGAAGCGTACAAAGTTGACGGGGGTGTGTCGGAGGCGTGGTGAAGGTGGAACTGGGGCGTGGTTATCGGCCGAGGAGAGATGGACGCCTTTCGCCGATAATGGAAAAAAAGTATGCGTTTGTAGCTAGAATTTAGGGCACTTTTCCTGGACCCTGTTTTTTCCACGAATAAGGCCCCAAAAAGTGCCCTAAATGACCAGATTACCCCCAGAGGGAATCGGGGATGACCTCCCCTGACTCCCCCAGTGGTCACTAACCCCCTCCCACCACAAAAAATGATGTTTCACAACTTTTTATTTTCACCCTCAAATGTCATACCCACCTCCCTGGCAGCAGTATGCAGGTCCCTGGAGCAGTTGTTAGGGGGATGCAGTGGACTTCAGGCAGGTGGACCCAGGCCCATCCCCCCCTACCTGTCACAATTGTGCTGCTTAATGCTTAGTCGTCCAACCCCCCCAAACCCACTGTACCCACATGTAGGTGCCCCCCTTCACCCCTTAGGGCTATAGTAATGGTGTAGACTTGTGGGCAGTGGGTTTTGAGGGGGATTTGGGGGGCTCAACACACAAGGGAAGGGTGCTATGCACCTGGGAGCTTTTTTACCTTTTTTTTTTTTTTTGTAAAAGTGCCCCCTAGGGTGCCCGGTTGGTGTCCTGGCATGTGAGGGGGACCAGTGCACTACGAATCCTGGCCCCTCCCACGAACAAATGCCTTGGATTTATTCATTTTTGAGCTGGGCGCTTTCATTTTCCATTATCACTGAAAAACAAAAATGCCCAGCTCACAAATTGTCGAATAAAACATGGACATCTATTTTTTTTTTCGAAAATACGGTTCGGTCCGCCCCTTCACGGACCCGTTCTCGGAGATAAACGCCCATGGAGATAGACGTTTTCGTTCAATTATGCCCCTCAGTGTGTGCTGCTGCGCTATCAACAGTCAAGTAACATGACTGCTGTCAGTGGAGGATCCATGGTGGCGCTCCCCCCAACATCTGATTCTCCTCGACACACCCTTCTGACACCCCCAACACTCCTCAAGAATCAAATCCTCCCTGTGATACCCTTGATCCAATCCCCTGCGACATTCCCCCAATCCCGCGGCTCAAACCCCACCACCAAAGTCTAAAACCATGCCCTCTGGGTCTATGTGCCTCCCCCCAGAGGTAGGCCCTTCCTCCATGCCCTTCCACTCCATGATCTACCTGGGGTCTTCATTGGTAGTTCAGTGGGCTATGGCAGGACTGGTACCTCTTTGCTCCCACCCAGGACACTACTGGGTTGCAAAATGACCACTATAACCCCATGTGGTAATCTCATGGTCCTACCACTAGAGGGCATCCTTCCATACAAGGGGCATATGAAAGGATGCCACTTGGTGATAGTAGCATGAGACTTCTGCCAGGGGTAATGGTGATCATTTTGCATCCCAGCAGAGTCCTGAGCAGAAAGACAGAGTATCACCCCCATCTTGGCCCACTGAACTTCAATGAAGACCCCCAGGAAGGTACCGGGGGAGGGTTCATGATGAGATGAAAGGCTGACTTTGTGGGACAAAGCTTACTTTCAAGGGTACAGAGTTTGGGGAGAATGATTGGATGGAGGTGGGTTATGGCAATTCAGGGGGATTTGAAGGGGGGCGTTGTTGCTGCAGCAGCAGTGATTGATTTATTTCATTTTCTTTTGGATTAGGCTGGCAATGTATACTCCTGTGTTATTTGACACTGCTTGTAAAGTGGTGCTGTGTAAGTGTCTGCCTTTTGTAGTAAACGCAGGGCAAATGAATTTGAACTCACTCCCCTGGATTCTATAAATGTCATGCAAAATTGCACGCTATCCTGAGATGTGCACAATTAAGTTGGCTAATGAGCCAATTAGCACAGATAATTTGGTGCTAACAATTATTGGCGTTAATAGGCAACAATTTAGATTTGCATACACATCTTGCTAAGCACTATTCTATAAAGATCCGCATACAGATCTTACACCGTGCAATTCAAAAGGGGGCATGGCCACGGGAGAGGCATGGGCAGGTCAGGACATTCAGATGTGTGCAGTATTACTAAATACTGGGAATCCACAAGTAAATTACATGCCAGGTTTCAGTTGGTGTAAATCCTCGTGACCAAACTTTGGCATGGAAATTGGCTCTTAAGTGTTATTCTATAAATGGCGCCCAACTCAGAGTGTCATTTTATAGAGTAGTGCTCCATGCAGATTTGTTTTGGCACCATTTACTGAATCTAGTCCATTATGTGCTGGGTTTTGCAACTAACACACAGTAAGTGCAAAAAATTACTGCATTTTAGTAAAAAGGCCTCTATGACTAAGGGGTCCTTTTACCAAGCTACGGTAAAAGGGGGCCTGTACTAGCATCAGCATGCAGTTTTGACACATGCTGAGGCCCCCTTTTATTGCAGGAGGTAAAGGCTGTCTTTTTTTCTGGACAAGAAATGGCCATGCAGTAAATGAACCACTTACTGTGCAAACATTTCGGGGGGGGGGGGGGGAGCATTTACTTCCACCCACTGAGGTGTCAATAAGGGCTCCCATGCTAACCTGGCGGTAACCATGCAGCATGTGGAACTGCATAATTACCACCGGGTAAGAACCAGCATTACAAAAATAGAAAATACTTTTGTAGTGCTGAAAATGGCACACGCAGGGGGTGGGAACTACCACTGGGCTCCTGAGGTAGCTCAGCAGTAGTTCTGGATTGTCATGTGCCAACCATTTAGAAATATGCTAGAAAAAAACTAAAAGGAAGAATTGCCAAGATCAAAAAACTGCATGAGGCATGGGCATTATTTGAAAAGGCTACTTTGGAAGCCCAGATAAAATATATTCCATACATCAAAAAAAGGTCAAAGGAAGGCCAAACAACAGCCAGCATTATTTAATGGTGATGTGGTAGAAATGTTGAAAGCAGATCATTATGAAGAAAACAGAGATGAGCACAAGCACTGGCAAGTTAGATATAAAAAAGTAATAAGGCAGGCCAAACAAGACTTTGGAAAGAAGCTTGCTGGAGAAGCAAGAACTAACACTAAAAACTTCTTCAATTACATCTGATGCAAAAAGCCTGTGGGAGATTTGGTTGGACAAACAAGAAGTAAAAGAAGTGCTCAGGGAGGATAAAGTAATAGCAGAAAACCTAAATAATACTTTTTCTTCAGTCCTTACTAAGGAGGATGTCATAGTCACACCAACACTGGAAACCTTGATGGTGATGATTCAGAACAATTAAAGCACATCATCTAAGTTTAAAAGAAGTAATAGAACAAACAAACAAATTCAAAAGGGGAAACGGGACTTGATATACCACCTTTCTGTGGTATTTTGCAACTACATTCAAAGCGGTTTACATATATACAGGTACTTTTGCCAGGACCGGACAGCATTCACCCTAGAGAGCTCAAACATAAAAACGCTAACCTGTCACTAGTGATCTGTAACTTATAATTCAAAACAGCCAGAGTACCTGGGGATTATGTATCACCAATTTAAAAGGGCTGTTGAGGTGATCCAGGAAACTATAGACCTGTGAGCATGAAGTCAACGCCAGGAAAAATGGTTGAAGCTATTCTGAAAAAAACAAATTGCTGACCATAGAGAATTTAGACAGGCTTACAGGGAAAAGTCAGCAAAGGCAAGTCTTGCCTTACCAATTTATTAGATTTATTTTGAAAGTGTAAACTAACAAATAGATAATGGTGAGCTGATTAATGTGGAGGCAGATTTTAGAAAGCTTTGTGGGTATTATACACGTACAATGGATTTGTGTGCACTTTAAATTTGTAGACACGTATACAGACTGAATACATACTCATGAATGCACATCCTTACAATTTTTATTTATTTATTAGAATTTATTAACCAAGGTGCAAAAACCACTGAGTAATTAATTTTAAACTCATGAAGGTCAATGCATTAGCTTACAAGAATGACACATATTGATAATTAAAGAGCAATTTATCCTGAAATCATATAACCTGATCATTTCTTGAAATGGTCAGTCTACTTAAGTCTTTCTACAAATGACAAAGGTTTGCCATTTCTGCTCCAGCAGAGTGAAAAATGTGTGCAGTCACTCTAGGGCAGTTCTGTTTTCCCATTGTTACTCAGAATGTACAATCGTAATGGCTAATTTAAAGGTAAGACTATTTTTCATGACTCTATCTTGCCTGGCAATTTGCACATATGTTATGGAGTTGAATTCCTGTTTTTTGCACTCTAATACAAATGGATAATGGATGGTTGAAGTAAGTAAGGGAGGGGCATGTTGTGTACTTCCATTCTGCTAATCAATATTAAAGATTATTTCCAAAGTAATAGAACAGTGGTTTGGAAATCTTGTTCTTCAAATACCTCACACTGGTATGATTTTCAGATGTCGACCGAGAGGTAGATTGCAGCAAATTAGCACTGTTTTGATCCAATATCTGGATTAATCCCTGGGTGAGGCAACTCCTAGGAACAGTCCTTTGCTGCAGGAAGTGGAAAAATGTCCACACCATGAACACAAGCTAGAGTGGCACTAGAAACCTCAGTCACTAACTGCTTCCCTTTGCAGCTGAAGCATTCTTTCCTGTTTCCTCTCCGTCCCCCACCAAGCTACTGAAACACATGACACTTTGCGCAAGCTACTTATGACACACAGTGCAGAAGCACTGCCCTTGTTTGGTTTGCTCAAAGCAGGAACAACAGTAGAGGCAGCCAATACCCTGGTCCCATCACTAAAGGAAGCCAGCAGAGGCCCACTGGCATGAGCAGAAACTCCTTCCTTCACTTGGCAGGAAAGGAACATTGCCTCTTGTACTTCCTTAATTATACACTCACCAGGATCCTCCACATTATTGACCTAAAATATGGCAACTCACTCACTGCTCTACAACTAGGAGCCTCAAGATTGCGTTTGCACATTAGTCATCATAGCAGGAACAGGTACGATCTATTTATCACGTGGGAGGACAGCCAGGCAACCCACCTAAAATTGTCACATTCTTTCTTATTCCTCTCATGAACTCTTATTAGATGGGTTTTTTTAAAATATAAAAAGCCCTCAAAAGCTGCAAGCAAAATTCTATCATTTACCACACTAACGACCCTGTTTTCTAAGGTGCACTAGCATTTTTAATGCGCTAATGCTAGAGACACTCATTCCTATGGGTGACTCTAGCATTAGCGAGTGCTAAAAACGATAGCACGCCTATAGTGAAGCTTAGTAAACAGGGCCCTAAATTAATAACTCTGGGGTTGATATTTGATGTGATTTAACTGGCCAGAAATGGCTCCTAGTAGGTTAAATTGCCTGTTCAGGGCTAAACACTAATTTTTAGCAGCACTTAACTGGTTAGTGCTGTTGAAAATAAGTGGTTAGCGCTAGGAGTGGAGTCGGCACATGGCTGGTTAAGTACTGACAGTCATCACTTAACTGTATAAATAGGACTTGCTTTTGCGGTCTTATCTTTGTGTGGTAACCCATAGCCGGATAAGTGCTAAATATCACACTTAACCGGTTAAGCATGAACCGACTGCTGCAAGCATTAAACCCAGAAATTCAATGACGGTGTCTGGACATGGCTCAACATTGAATTTCCAAATTTAATGCCTGCAGCAGTCAGCAAAATGCTTATCACCGCTGGCTGAATATTGGACCCTCTCTCTCTCTCTACCTTAGAGGCTAGCGTTAGACTACACCTCACAGAGGAAAGAAGGCGAATGACTGCAACTTTCTTTGTACCTTCCTCTCTCCTTCCCAAATCACATGAGCCCCAGAACGTTCATCAATCACAAGCCACTGAACAGCAGCATTTTTTAAAATGAAAGACAAATACACCTCTGCAAAACCAATCCAGCACCCAGATTACCCGCTTGCCAACACGCACAGTTTAGCTACCTTTTTCGATGGGTTGGGGTTTCAAATAAAGGTGATCTAAGTGGTTTTCTGAGAAAAATATAAAAAACAAGTGTATGAGAAAGGAAAGAAAAAGGGGTAGAGATAAAGCCAGTAATGGCTGAATCCTATATGTGATGAGAGGTTACTTAAGGGCCCTTTTACTAATTAAAAAAAAAATAGCCCTTATTGGCAGCTATGTTAGAAATGGGCCTTCTCTTTTCAGTATTACACAATCTTTACTCATTGATGGTCAAAGATATACAAAATGTTAATCAAATCAATTTACAAATTCAATACAGCGCTACAAAGTAATTGGCAAACAGACATAGCACAGGATCTTGATGAAGAACAATGGGCTTATTTCTGGTCAAAAACGTTGAGGTCATTGTCTTCGGCATCAGTTCTCAAGTCTATGTACTTTTTATACCATAGAGTCAACTGGACTCCTCGCAAACTAGCCAGAGCATGCCTTGTTTCATCTGACAAATGCTGGCATTGTTCTCAAGCAACAGGAACTCTACTCCACAGGCTATATGAATGTGAGCAGGTGTTCAAGTTCTGGCAATTAATCTGGCCAGTAATTCAGAAAATCCTGTCGCTGGACTGTGTTTTATCATCCTCGATAGTAATCTTCAAATCGTGCTCGCAGCAACTGAACCTCATATCATCTCAAGCGAGATTACTGGATATTTTACTTACTATAGCCCAAAAACATACTTTACTTAATTGGAAGTCTGCCCATTTGCTTCATCTTCATTTTTGGTGGAATTCTGTTCTACAATATCAAAAGTTGGAATTTTCTATAGCAGAGAAGCAGCATACTTTACTTTCTAAAAGGAAAATTTGGAACCCGCTGGAACAGTACCTACAATTTCTTTAAATGACTTTGTGATCCACCTTTCTTTTTAGAAATTGTTTCTTCACATTTGACTGATCATATTTTATGACATTGCATGCTAACAATGGTTCCTTTCTTTTTTCTTTTCTTTCCTTTGTGTTATGCTTAATTGCCTGCTATTTGTTTTTCTTCAAAAATTCTAATAAAATGCCAGTCAGTTGATCGCCTCTGCCGTCCTGAATCTCTGGGCCAGTGAATGGGGCATTGAGACCATCTAATTGGTCTTGGGTCACAGTAGGGAGATTCAAACCCCTATAAAAATTCTCTCTAATCACTACATCACAATGACCTTTATCATAAAGAGCTTTATAGAAATCAACAAAGGCATTCTGGATAGCCTCTTCCTTAGAATGTAAAACTCCCAGTTTGTCCCGTATCCTAGTGATCACTCGTTTTGGGGATCTGTTTCGAATCAAATTAGCTAAAAGTTTTCCAGCCTTATTGCCCCACTTGTGTAGCTGATATTTATACAAGTGAATGTCAAGGTTCTTTGGTTTATTATGACAGAGTTGATCTTTTGTTTAATTTTCTGAGTATTCCTGTCTAGCTTTCTCTGAGCCCCCCCTCATCAAACATGCTCTTACAGAATGAAGCTGACGGGCCAAGCCAACCAGCTCCTAGTCTTGCCTTTTCCGAACTCTGGCACTATATTCAAATATTTTCCCACGTATCACTGCTTTTCCTGCCTCCCAGTATGTTACCGGAACCATCCCTGCCGGGTCATTGTCCCCAAGATACAAATCCCATTCCCTCACCAAGAACTGCTTAAATTCAGCGTCCAGATAAAGGGAAGGATTCATTCGCCAACCTCCCTACCTGTTTTGACAAGATAGGCCCATCTCCACCCATACCATGCCATGATCTGACACTACCCCATCCTCCAGAGTGCCTTCCTGGCTGCTGATAGTAACGAAGAGGACAGGAAAATGTAATCTAAAATGGGCATGCACTTTATGAACCTGAGAGTAAAAAGTGAAGTCCCTCTCGTCTGGGTGTAGAACTCTCCATATATCGAGGAGGTTCAGGTCTCGCTGAAGGAAATTAACTCCTCGTACTTCATAGTTCTTGGACCTGGGTTTCGGGGGGTTACAATCTATAAGGGGATCTGCTGTGATATTGAAATCTCCCCCTACCACTAACTGGTAACTGGCCAATGCTGCCAAGGTCGCCAAAAGGTTAGAAAATAATTTATGGGAGTAAACATTTGGGGCGTATACAGAGCAATAGCCATTTTTATTCCTTGAATGTCCCCCATCCAAACCACATATCTTCCCTCTGGGTCAACAATGGTCTTATGACAAGTAAAGTCTAGCTTTTTGTGGATGAGGATCGCCACTCCCCTCTTTCTTCCATTATAGGATGCAAACACCAACTCCCCAACCCAATCTCTCTTCAATTTACCATGTTCAGCATTAGTTAAATGAGTCTCCAGCAGGAGTAGAATATCTGCTCTATGGCGTTTAGTGTAGTTTAATATCTTTGTACATTTCACAGGAGAATTAATCCCATCCACATTTAAGGTGGCAATACGCAAGTCACCTATTATCCCACTCAATCAAAGCATTCATAACACATAAAAATTCCCAACATTTTCCAGCCGAGGACGGCGTCCCAGCCAAACTGCTTCGGCTGATAATAATAACCCATCCTGCAGACACTTTGTACCTGACTCCCCAAGAGCACGGAAAGTGTTCCTCCCACCCCAAATGAACCCCTGACCTGGGTTAGTAACCACGCAGTCCCCCCTCCATACAACCCCCACATATGTATCTCATACACCTTCCCCCACTTAAGTTCTTCACATATGTTTATAGACCATCCACAACCCCATACCAAGCACACACACTCCCACACACCCCTTCCTCTGCTAACCCCACACTTTTCCCCTCCCTGTGTCCTGAACTCAGTCATCCAATATCACTCTCTAACTCTCTCCCGCTCCCCCCCCCCCCCACCCCTAGATGGCAAGTATTCAAATAACAAGCAACCAATAAACCCCTGCACATCTAAGCAGTCATGAAAATGTAATTTAACACACAATGTTATGATAAACAGCATATCTAGGCACATTGAACCTTGGCATTCACAATGAAGTGCTTCAGGGTAAATGCCGAAACTTGATTCTTGAATCAAGCTATGACTATCTCTCTGTGTAGGTATTAATGCGCAACAGCGCAGGATAGATAGCTTTCATCAACACGTCCAGTATACAATTACCACTGACAGAGCCCCATAATTCAGGTTGACAGTATAGCTGTTCCATGAAGGCTCGCAGACCCTCAGCAGTCGTAAAGACCAAGGTGCGGTTATTATGCACTACCCGCACTTTCGCTGGGTACTGAAAAGCAAATTTTACTCCCTTATCAAAAAGCTGGGAACAGAAAAGCGCCAACACCCTCCGCTGCTCAGATACTTTAAGGGAGTAATCCTGAAACAATAGCAGCTTGGAGCCCTTGTACTCCAAAGCGCGTTTCTTTTTGTATAGCTCCATAATCTTAGCTTTGATGGCATAATTGAGAAAATGGGCAATGACAGGGCGCGGCCGGGCACCATCCGCTCTCCTATTCCCCACATGATGCGCTCATTCCACATGCACCAGGCCCATGTCCTTAGGTAGGCCAACTGCTTCCGGCAGCTATCTCTCTGTTATTTCCAGTAGGTCTGTGTCTTTAATAGATTCCGGCAGGCCAATCATATGAATGTTATTTCTTCTCCCCCTGTTTTCGTGGTCATCAACTCTCTCTGACAATTTTCGGCACTCCGTTTCAAGTACTCCGAACCTGTTCTCCATTGACTGGACTCGGTCCTCCTGCGTGGATATGCGATCCTCCGCCTGCTGTAGGCGAGCTGCTTGGCCCACCACAGGATCCTTTAATTCGTCTAATGTGGCATGGAGCTTAGCAAGCTTCTCATCTAACAGGTTAGACATATGTCTCATTGATATATGAATCGTGTCCTCTGCCGTCACATGCGCCACCGGAGAGTCTCGCTGTAAGGCCGCCATCTTGCACGCACTACCTGCAGCCTGCTCCTTGCCCAAATGCACCGACCAAATCAGTATGCCCAACTCTCCCAGCGTGTGTTCTGCTTGCTAATAGAACCTCCATCAGAGAAAACACATTCTTTCATCACAACACAATAAATACAAACCCACTAAGTTAAACATCCCTATCTTTACTCTCCCCATCTTAGATACTTTGAAAATTTTAGGAGTTACAATTGACCGCAACCTTACATTAGAAAACCATGTGAAAATCATAACAAAGAAAATGTTCCATTCCATGTGGAAACTTAAAAGAATTAAACCTTTCTTCCCAAGAGAAGCGTTCTGCAGACTGGTGCAATCATTGGTGTTATGCCAACTAGACTACAGCAATGCCATCTATGCTGGGTGCAAAGAACAAATTATTTAAAAAACTTCAAACTGCACAGAACACGGCAGCCAGACTCATATTTTGCAAAATGAAATATGAAAGTGCTAGTCCCTTACGAGAAAAACTACACTGGCTCCCTTTAAAAGAACGGATCACTTTTAAGATTTACACCCTGGTTCATAAGATAATCCACGGTGAGGCTCCAGGATATATGTCAGACCTTATTGACCTACCAACCAGGAACTCTACTAGCTCATCACGAACATTCCTGAATATCCACTACCCAAACTGTAAGGGACTGAAATATAAATTAACATATGCATCCAGCTTCTCTTACATATGCACGCAGCTTTGGAATGAATTACCAAAATCCATAAAAATAACACATGACATCATGACCTTCCGTAAACTATTGAAAACTTATTTACTTAAGAAAGCATACAATAACAACTCCTCATAAATTCAAATTAACAAAACGCAATTATATAACATGTATTCTCTATATCTCAACTGTTTTGCTAATTATCTTGATTTCCAGTTTAATGATCCTAATTGTTCAAGCTATTTTTTGTCGTGATTGAAGTTTAACCTATTACCTTTAGCTCTTATCATAGGATGAACTTTCCTCTTGTAACCTAACCTAATCTGTCCCTTTGCCCCAACTATGTATTTCTCCTATCCGGAACTGGTAATCACCACTTGCGGAATTATGTAAGCCACATTGAGCCTGCAAATAGGTGGGAAAATGTGGGATACAAATGTTATAAATAAATAAATAAATTACAAGTAGACTTAATTATCCATATCTTCGCACCCTGTTAAGCTTTAATATTTGTGGTTTTCCATACAAGGGGAGCGGAGCTGAGCTTTCAGGCCTCCGATCAAGGCGCTGCCATCACGTGACCCCCTGGAGTTTCTCCTTCGTTTGCTTTTTGAGGAAACGCTTTTGTAAAATAAAATGTTTTCAGTGCCTGTTTAAATTTCTGAAGCGATGTCTCCGGTCTACTATTGAGGGGAAATCTATTCTAAAACAATGGGGTCAACTACTTTAAAGCGAGAGGTGTGGGTTGTCTCAAACTTCACCGCATAGTAGGAGAGAATGATGAAAAGATTTTGAATCCTGACCTTCCCAGGGAGAAATGGAAAAAATGAAGGAGAAAGATGTGTCCATTACAAACAGTCATCATCACCTTCTCCTTTATTATAGGTTGTCTGGGGCTAGAAAAAAGGTTGGGAAACACTGTAACAGTACAGGTTAAGGGGGAAGTTATCAGTGTAGGCTACCATTAGGATGTGTTATTTTACTGTAGATCCCAGTTATTAGTAACTAGGGCTCATTGAGACCTGTGTTAAAATAGCATGAGTTATTGATAAAATAAATACACATCTTAACAGCAGTGATGACTATGCCCCCTAAATCTCTCTTAGCTCTAACAAATGTTTAGCGCTAGAGAACTATTTTTTTTTTACATTTTTATTTTAATTCTAATGAAGTCACATGCTTTCAATGTTTGCATAATGCAGTTATTGCTTTTGTAGTAATGCTTTATGCTTACTCCAGAATCACATACTTGTAATGGTGGATTTTAAAATTTGTGAGCATTTGGTAGTGTCAGCTGTCATTTTTAGAATAAAAAACTATTTGAAATTATTTTAGTACAGTATAATATTTAGAAGCGTTCAGTACCGAACACATAACAAGGACAATTTCCTGAACGTAGTAAAATAAAGTTACTGCTGGTTCTTCCCTCCTAGCTCTGAGCTATCTTGCGCTGGACGCATTCTTAAACTCAGACAATGAGATGCCCTTGGCTTCTGCTTTTGCAAAACTTCTGAAGTGCAGTCACTTGCGAGAGCCCTTTTCTTTTGCTTTGCTTTGTTCTGCCATGCTTTGCAGGATGACCTGGGATCAGCTAGGATTCTCCCATGACATTTTAGCTGTGAGGGCAGAAGCTGTGAAAGGGCTTTGTTTTGTTTCACACTGGGCTATTGGGAAAAGAGGTTAAATAGGAATCTGCCAGGCCCTGCTGATGGGTTCTAGCAGATGGCAGCTGGACGTTCCCTTTAAAAAAGCAGCTGAGAATTCCAAAGTGCATTGCTCCATTCCTGACAATTAATAAGTAATGTTTCTTCCTACTACTGGTGTCAACTATCTGTCCCTTATGTCTGTCTATCAGTCAGATAAATGGGAGTCTCTTTGGGGTAATTCACAACTTCATATTCTGATATGGGATTTCTTTTTTCTCTTCTTGAATAATAATTTGAAGGGTGTTGTGCAAAAACCTGATAAGTCCACATGGGGGGGGGGCATAATCGAACGGGGCGCCCAAGTTTTCCTGGGGCCGTCCTCACAGGACGGCTCCGTGAAAGGGCGGGGAAACCTGTATTATCAAAACAAGATGAGCGTCCATCTTTCGTTTCGATAATATGGTCGGGGATGCCCAAATCTCAACATTTAGGTCGTCCTTAGAGATCATCGCCCATCTCAGAAACGACCAAATTCAAACCATTTGGTCGTGGAAGGAGCCAGCATTCATAGTGCACTGGTCCCCTTGATATGCCAGGACACCAACCGGGCACCCTAGGGGGCACTGCAGTGGACTTCAGAAATTGCTCCCAGGTGCATAGCTCCCTTACCTTGTGTGCTGAGCCCCCCCAACCCCCCCCCAAAAAACCCACTCCCCACAACTGTACACCACTACCATAGCCCTAAGGGATGAAGGGGGAGCAGGGACTGTCTTTTTGTGTCTGGTGTACAGCGCTGCGTATGCCTTGTAGCGCTATAGAAATGATAAATAGTAGTAGTACATGTGGGTACAGTGGGTTTCTGGTGGGTTTTGAAGGGCTCACATTTACCACCACAAGTGTAACAGGTAAGGGGGGGATGGGCCTGGGTTCACCTGTCTGAAGTGCACTGCACCTACTAAAACTGCTCCAGGGACCTGGATACTACTGTCATGGAGCTGGGTATGACATTTGAGGCTGGCATAGAGGCTGGCAAAAAAATTTTTTAAAGTTTTTTTTAGAGTAGGAGGGGGTTGGTGACCACTGGGGGAGTAAGGTAAGGTCATTCCTGATTCCCTCCGGTGGTCATCTGGTCAATTCGGACACCTTTTTGAGGCTTGGTCACAAGAAAAAATGGACCAAGTAAAGTCGGCCAAGTGCTCATCAGGGACGCCCTTCTTTTTTCCATTATGGGTCAAGGACACCCATGTGTTAGGCACGCCCCAGTCCCACCTTCGCTACACTTCCGACACGCCCCCCCCCCCCCGTAAACTTTGGTCGTCCCCGTGATGGAAAGCAGTTGAGGGTGCCCAAAATTGGCTTTCGATTATGCCGATTTGGGCGACCCTGAGAGAAGGATGCCCATCTCCCGATTTGTGTTGGAAGATGAGTGCCCTTCTCTTTCGAAAATAAGCCTACTTGAGAACAAACTGAAATTTTCTTACCAGCTTATTCTTTCATAGAACTGGTCATTCTTTACTAACTTATTTTTGCTGAAAAACGTCAAATCCTCATATTAGCCATTGTGAAATTTTATTCCGGCTGCTATTCAGTGTGATGTGGAGGCATATTTTCAAAAACTTCGAAAATACAGTTCCATGTAATTTTGTAAGTCTAAGTGCTTTCAAAATGAACCCCTTAAGTGGTCAGGAGGGGCTCTGGTGTACTTAAATTGTCATGAACCACCCAACTGTTGATATTCAGCATCTCTAAACTGATTAATATATTTGGATTTTGTTCACACCTTTTTTTAGTAGTAGTTCAAAGTGGGTTACATTCAAGTACACTGGGTATTTCTCTGTCCCTGGAGGGCTCACAATCTAATTTTGGGAGAGTTAAGTGACTTGCCCAAGATCACAAGGTGCAGCACTGGGATTTGAACTGGGTACCTCAGGATGTCACAATCAGTGCTCTAACCAATAGGCCACGCCTCCCCTCCATAGGCATATTGCTCTACAGTGGCAGATTACTGTCACTTTCTGCACAAGTTAATGTTACTAGTAGATAGAAGAAACCTCACCCTGTAAAAAAAAAAAAGGATTTTTATTGAATAGGAAAGAAATGGATCCAAAAAATGTCAGGTCATCATTTTCCATATTATGCTTGCTTGGTAATTAGCCTCAGTGATGGGCAGAGGCCAGAACCTATGTCTACGAGGCACTTTCACATTGTTCAAGCAATCAGAACAGAGACTGCTCTCAAAATATGGGATATAAAGGCACATTAGATTTTCTGTTGTGTTAGAAAAAAAAATGTAGAGATATGTTGAATATGATCCTGCCGTTTTTCAAGGATCTTGCCTTTTTTTGGGAGTGTGAGCCAAATTCAACCCATTGCTTGAAAAAATTCATTGTCATCTTTCTAGGACCACAAAGAACATTCATGTCAGCCAGCAAGACGGTAGTTTTCATAACATTGCAGTAGTTACAACCTGCAGCTTTCAGAATTTCTCCCATATTCACAAGAGCCTGTTTAGCTTCCTCTAACACACCACCAGCTACAAGTTGTCCAGATGTGGGGTCCATGCCCAACTGTCCAGAAATATACATGGTCTTCTCTACCACCACAGCTTGGCTGTAGGGCCCAATGGCTACCAGAGCTTTAGCAGTGGTAATGATCCGTCTGACCAGTGAAGCCATTTTTCCTTCCTTCTGTAATCTATCCTACTACACGTTTAGCCACCTGCAACACTGTGCAAACTTCTTACTATGCCTACGCACCAATGGGACTAACAATGGGATTAATGCCTTGAGTATCATCTCTGATTGCCCATGTTAAAAGTGGGCAGGTCAGGAGCAGTACATGGGGCAGAACTGAGGAGGAGCCGGGGGTTATGCAGATGCTGGAAATATTCAGTGCCAGGCCCCGCATAGCTAAGTGGGTGAATTTAGAACAGCTCAAAACTGTCCTAAATTCACCTGCTTAGCTGTGTGGGCCCTGGTACTGAATATTGTCTGGGACCTGCATAACATTTTTTTTAATTCCTCCCCCCACTCCTGAGCCCCCAAAGAAGCTCACCTCCTTTCCTCTCCCCTCTCCCCAGCCCCTGCCATTTTTAACTTCCCCAACCCCCTGTGGTTTACCTGTAGCCCTGGTAGTCCAGCGGGGAGTGCTGGGGGCAGGAGTGAAGCCCACTCGCTCCTACCTTTGCCTTCTGCAAGTGGCTGCTACAATCTCTCACCGTTACTCACGGTAAGGCAACCATCAGCCACAAGAGGTGGTGGCAGCCATTTGCAGAAGGCAGCCAAAACCCCACATAAGCTTCAGTGGCTAGCACAGCACAATTTAGCCCCGGATATTCAGTCTTGGGGTCCGCACATGGACTGGCACTGAATATCTGAGGCTAATTTAGCCAGCCACGGCTGAATATCTACCCCATTGTGTCTTTGGTTTGTGCAAAATCCTGTTAAGTCTACAAGAAGTAATCCCACAAGAAAACAAATTTAAAAAGCATATAAAAAATGCCCCTCCACGTAACTTTGTAAGTCTAAGTGCTTTGAAAATACACTTGTTTGTCATGTTTTCTAATTCTCCTTTCTTCTGCACGGGGAAAGTTAGCAATGTGGGAGTCAATATTCAAAGTGATTTAACTTGCCAGAAATGGCTCCTGCAAGTTAAATTGCCTGCTCGGGTCTAACCACTAATTTTCCACAGCACTTAACTGGGGGGCGGAGTCAGCACTTGGCCAATTAAATGCCAGTATTCAGCACTTAACTAGCCAGGTTACCTGCATAAATAGGACTTCAAAAAAAGTCTGTCCTAACCAGTGCTTTTTTTTATAGGAAAAAAGATACCGGTACTCATTATGGGTGGGGTCACCATATATGGCTCTGCCCATATGGTAGCCACACCCACAGTAGCCACACCCCTTATACCAGCATATGGCACATATAAATAGGTATTATTGAAAATACTATACCAGTTTTTTTCATTATAAATAATTTATGTAAGCTGTTACAGCTCCAGTATACCCAGTGCAAGAAAAGACAGATATAAATCTCAAATTGGACATATTCCAAACACTAAAATGAAAATAAAATGATTTTTCTACCTTTGTTGTCTGGTGACTTTGTTTTTCTGATCATGTTAGTCCCAGTCTCTGATTCTGCTGCTCTCTATATGTTCCCTTAACTCCGTTTCCAGGGCTTCCTTTCCATTTATTTCTTTACTTTCCTCCTTTCTTCTTCATTTCTTGCTCTATATCCATAGGTAAAAGCTGGGTCCTCCACAGACTTGACTGGAGGAGGTATAGAGTGGATCCAGTTCTTACCTATTTTCTCCATCCATGTGCAGTTTTTCTCCTCTTTTTCCTTTCCCTTATCTCCGTCAGTATGCATATTCTTCCTATTCTTCCCTCCCCTCCATCCATATGCATCTCCTTCCTCTCTCTTCCCTCTCATCCATCCATGTCTAGCATTTCTCCTCTCTCCTCCCCTCCATCCATGTTCATCTCACTTCCTCTCTCTTCCCTCCCCTCCATCTATGTCCAGCATTTCAACCCTCTCCCCGCCCCTCCATCCATGAACAGAATTTCTCGTCTCCCCTTAATCCATGTGCATCTCCTGCTCTGTCTTCCCTCCATCCATGTACAGCATTTCTCCTCTCCCCCTCCCCTCCATCCTTGTACATCTCCTTCCTGTCTTCCCTCTCCTCCATCCATTTCCAGTATTTCTCCTGCCCTCCCCTCCATCCATCCATGTCCAGCAACTCTCCTCTCTCCCCTGTCCTCCCCTCCCATCCATGTCCAGTGATTCTCCTCTGGCCTCTCCTCCTATTCATGTCCAGCGATTTTCCTTTGCCCCTATCTTTCTCCACCCATCTATATCCAGAGATTCTCCTGTCTCTCCTGCCCCCCTCCCATCCATGTCCAGTAATTCTCTTCTGCCCTTGCCTCCCATCCATGTCCAGCGATTCTCCTTTGCCCCTATTCTTCCCTCCCATTCATGTCCAGCGATTCTCCTCTCTCCCCTGCCCTCCCCTCCCATCCATGTCCAGCGATTCTCCTTTACCCCTATTCTTCCCTCCCATCCTTGTCCAGCGATTCTCCTCTCTCCCCTGCCCTCCCCTCCCAACCATGTCCAGTGATTCTCCTTTGCCCCTATTCTTCCCTTCCATTCATGTCCAGCGATTCTCCTCTGCCCTCCCCGCCCATCCATGTCCAGCAATTCTCCTTTTGCTCCTATCCTTCCCTCCCATCCATGTCCAGCGATTCTCCCCTGCCCACCCCTCCATGTCCAGCGATTCTCTTTTGCCCCTATCCTCCCCCTCCCTTCCATGTCCAGTGACTTGCCCCAGCCTCCATCTGCCCCTGAGATCACTCAAACCCCAGCCCCATCTGCCCACCCTCAGCTCCCCGACTTTCCATTCGTGCCCCCTGCATTGAAATCTTCTGTTTACCTGGTCGCAGGGCGAACCGGCAGTGAAAGTAGCAGGCAGGCAGACTCATCTCCTCATCACTTCCCTTCCCTCTCAACGCGTCCTGCCCTCGCAGAAAAAAGGAAATTACATTAGAGGAAGGCGGGGCACTGAGAGGGACGGGAAGTGACGACGAGATGAGCCTGCCTGCCTACTGCTTTCAATGCCGGTTCGCCGCGACTTCAGGTAATTAAAAGATTTCAATGCAGGGAGCATGAACAGAAAGTCGGGGAGCTGAAGGCGGGCAGGTGAGCTGGCCCTCAGAAAAAAGGTACCGGTACACCGTACCGGCGTGTACCGGCACAAAAACAGCACTGGTCCTACCTTTATGTGGTAACCCATAGCCGGTTAACAGCTGAATATCGCACTTAGGGGTCCTTTTATTAAGCTGCAGTGAAAGGGGCCCTGTGCTAGTGGCGGTGACTGTTTTTGCTGCACACCAGGGCCCCTTTTACTACAACGGTTATAAAGGCCAAAAAAAGAAATGGCCATGCGGCAAGTTTCCACTTACTATGTGGCCATTTTGGTAGGGAGCACTTACCGCCATTCATTGAGGTGGTGTAAGGGCTCCTGCTCTAATCTGATGGTAACCGGGCAGTGTGCGATGCTGCCTAATCACCACCGGGTAACCCCATGCGGAAATATTTTTTAAATATTTTCACTACTACTGGAAGTGGCACGTGCTGGTGGTGGAACTACTGTCGGCCCCCTAAGGGCCCTAACTGGCTATGAGTTAGCTGGCTCTGGAAACCCAGAAATTCAGTGCTGATGCCCGGACATGGCCCATCATTGAACTTCAGAGTTTAATGCAAGCGGCAGTCAACAAAATTCTGATCGCTGCCGCTGAATATTGGTCCCGTGAGCTACCATGGGTTATTTTACCACAACTCATGCTATTTTATTTATTTATTTATTAATTTATTTAATTTATTTATTTGCTGCATTTGTATCCTACATTTTCCCACCCATTTGCTGGCTCAATGTGGCTTACATTGTGCCGTAATGGCGATCGTCATTCCGGAATGAGAAATACAGAATAATATAACATTTAAAGTACAGAAAATATAAAATACATTATAAGTAAGTAGATAAACAATTCATTTCAGGCATTAGAGAGCAAGGGGTAATGTATAACGTTCAATAGTGATAATATGAATGAAATAAATAAAAGAGTTCAATGTTATCTTGTTCTGGTAAAGTTTGGTGCAGGGTCACATTGTATAAAATGGAACGCTGTGCTAAAATAGCCCAACTTGTGGTAAAATAACCCATCTTAACAGTAGGCCACATTGATAACGTCCCACCTTAATTTGTAGTAGTGAGCTACATGGAAGATAGAATATTCTCAATTAGCTTTAACAAAGTGAATAATGCTTTTAACAGTTTCGTGCTCCTCTTAAGTTTTCACCTCAGTAGACAATATGATTGATGGCCTCCAACATGTTGTCCATAAAGACTCCTCATCTTGAAAGTTCGCTGTCATTTCAGTCCAATTTTTTTAACCTGCAATGCTTAAGAATCTGCCTGTGGCGACAGAATTTCAGCTTTCCTTGCCATGGCATAGTGGATTAAGGCAAAAATGCAAGTATAGGCTGTTCTCTTAAACTCCTTCTCCTCTGACTTTGTGATTTCCTGCAAGGCCAGAACTGGAGCACAGTATGCTTTCTGTTTAATGTACTCCTTTCTCATCAAGCAATTACTATCTCCAAAATGCAAAGTGCCACAGAAACACTTTAGACAATGGATTCGGCATCCTTTTATCACATTCACTATTATAGCAGTCTGTGCGAAGGAAATGAAAGTTTGCTACCCTGGGAGACCACTTTTCCTTCTGATTCAACTTCCTGAACCTAGGTGCCTACCTAATTGAACCAAAAGAGACATCAGTGTATCAAAGTCAAATAATTCAAATACTCAAGTCTATTACACTCTCCCGCAGTCATTACCTTTTGCAAGCTAAGCTGTGCATTTGACCTGGTTTTTAGTATGATCTGCACTTTGTACATAATTCTTGCAGTTCCTTTCTCTGCCTACACATCCTTTAGTCCTCAAAGCCCAGGAGAGCTTGCTCAGTTTGAGATACAAGTAGATTATTTTTTTAAGTTATGAATAATTATCAAAAGCTTAAGCAAGAACTTGGTATAGAAATGAGAAAATAATAAACACAAACATTTTCCTTACAGAGAATATTAATCATAGTACTCTCTCAGCCCTCCGTTAAGGGGACAACAGGAAATTCAGGAAGAAATTAAACCAAAATAATAAAACAGGAAATGGTTGGCCTGCATGCTATATTTAAATATCTGAATCACATCAGTAAGTCAAAAATATCTACACAGCAATACCAATTTGAGTAGGATACATATCAAGAAAAGCTTACAATTGTTTGGGGTCAAAGAAAATATATTGAACATTATTAAACTTAACCAAATATTTCACAGGACTCTCAAAAAGAAATTACCACCCAGGGGCGGACTGAGGGTGTTCTGAGCCCCCGGGTACTGAGATTGGTCTGGGTCTCCCGCCCGGCCGCTGCCCAACATCCCCCTTGCCGCCGCAGTTGACACCCTCCGCTGCCCCGGTCCTACCTGAGGGGTCCTGGTAATCTGGTGGCCTCTGCGAGGGGAGGGGTCATGTTCTTTCCTGCCCGCTGTGCTGCCGCTATTCTCCCACCTGCTGGCGCCACCATGTTTTCAAAATGGCGGTCGAGAGTTTCCGTGGTAGTCTGGCGGGTCTCGACAGTCTCATGGGACTTCCACGGAGAGTCTCAGCCACCATTTTTAAAATACGGTAGTGCCAGCTGAGAGAGAAATAGTGGCAGTTCAGCGAGTCAGGCAGGAAAGAACATGTCCTGTCCCCCCCCCCCCCTGCTGAGGCCACTAGATCACCAGCGGTGCGGCGGGCATCCAGGCAGATCCTCTGGGAGCTCGGGCACTGCCCAATTGCCCAAATGGTCAGTCCGCCCCTGGTACCATCATTCTGAATCACTCTAGCACACAGAGCCAGGAGTTACCAATGGCATACCTGACTTTCTCTGCGTACATCTGGAAAACACTATAGGCCTGATATTCAGTCGGTGGAAATCAGTGTTTTGCTGACCACCGCTGGCATTTTTCCCAGAAATTCAATGCCAGGCCATGTCCAGGCTCTGGCATTGAACTTCTAGAGCCGGAAAAACACGTGATGGTTATGTGTAATATTCAGCACTTAACCAACTATGATGATCTGCATGAAGATAGGACTGACTTATGCGGTCCTGTCTATGCAGTTACCTTTGGTGGTTAAGTGTTGACTCCACAATGGAATGCCCCTAAAATACCTGGCTTCACATCAAGAGCTAACTGGATATGTTCAGCAGTGCTATCTGGACAGGATTCTGGATAGGCAATTTAAACAACCAGGAGTCTCTCCTGGTCATTTAAATCATTTTAGATATCGGGCCCTATATTTTTCTCCAAAATGTAACTGAGCTGGATGTTGAAACAATAAATATAAAATATGATATTTTTTTATCAGATTAAAATGAAAAAGAAACAAGAAGAGTCATTCAATCTTTAACATTTTCTAAAGAAGTTTCCAAAATGTCTGTCACATTTTAAAGTGTCCGGCAAGACGGCTGATAATATCCCATTCTCCAATGTTGGATCCACAGCTTGTCGCTTCTTATAAGGCAGATAATGTAACTTAGGGACCCTTTTACAAAGGCGCGCAAGCACCTATCCACGTCCAACGCACATCAAATTGGCGCTGCCGCATGCCCCGGGCGGTAATTCAATTTTTTGCGGACGCCCAAAACACGCAGTAGAAAATATTTTCTATTTTTTACCGCAGGGCCCTTACTCGGCAGTAATAAGCAGTTAGCGCTCGCTGCACGCTTACCGCCTGGTTAGCATGTGAGACCTTACCGCTAAATCAATGGATGGCGTTAAGGTCTCAAGCTAAAAATGGACATGCGCTGGTTTTCATTTTGTCGCACGTCCATTTTCCTGCACATTAAAAAATCGACTTTTTTCCAGGCACGCTCAGGAAATGGACCAGTGCACATCCAAAACATGTGCCTACATCAGAGCAAGCCACTTTTGGGTGCGCCTTAGTAAAAGGGCCCTTTAATTATTGGGGGAACAGATTCCACGTGAATTTTTAATATTTCAGTCAATTATCTCTTAAACAGGTCCCAAGATGAAATATGGACCACTTTAGGAAAGTTTAAAAATATATTTCCTTAAATTATTCTCCAGTTGTTACTGCTTCCAATGTAGACTGGCACAGTCTTGTTCTGAATTCCTCTCAGTTCTTTAATCTTTTTTCCCATATCATCAATATTTGATATCTTCCTCACTGATCAGTCTCTAATTTAGACATTTTAGATGAAACCACTTTTAACTCACTCTCTAGTCAATTCATTCTTTTACTCAGTCACTTCCCAGTTGGTTATAGTCTTTCAATAAGGGCTTCCATAGCTATGGACACCATTTTCCCAGATTCTATTGGCTCAGAGCAGCTCTTAAAGCCATTGTAGCAGTTCCATCCAGAACTTGGATTCACCCCAGTTACAAATTCCACCTCTGACAAACCGGAGCCACACTTCAGAGCTGGAACAACTCAACCTCCCAGAACATTAGGACAGAGGAGATTCCCTCATCCAGTATTGGTGAACTCATATCAGCTGGCTGGGAGGGAGGGGAGTACGGGTGGGCAGACAAAGTGTAACTTCCTTCTCAATGTAGGGGAAACTTCCTTCTCTCACTACTGCCGCAAGAAGTCCTCTGGCGCTCCCCAAGACTTCCAAGGGTCTAGTTTATTTAGTTATCACCTGAGCTGTTGCTGGGGTACTCGCTAGGAAGACCTTTACTTTCCCACAACTCTTGACCATCTTTGCTGAGGAAATAAGCTAGAAACAAACATTTAAAATCAGGGCAAGCTGTAGCTAGTCTGCCCAGTGTCATGCATCAGTGGCCTTCTTGGTCTCCACAAGCAGATGATTATTAAATGACCTTTTTATGTTTCAACTTTTTTATTGAAAATAGCACATTGTAGCACTTTCACCGTGGGTTACACAAACGTCAAACATATTACATCCAGTGTAGTGCACATATTTCAAACCATCATCAACAACTTTTATCAGTTTTATCTTCTCCCCCCCACCTTTCCTAATCTGTATTCCAACTTTTACTTTAATATTTCCTGTAATACTGAAACTTACATATCAATAACAAGCTACCTCACCTCCCCCCTCCTTCCCCTTATTAAATGACCTTTAAGTGGCTGATTTCTTATTGCAGTACAGCATAACTTTATGTTCTTATACCACAAATATTTTAATTATGTGCCATACTATATCAGACTTAAGGTTCATCAAAGCCCAGCACTTTACAAGTACCCACTAAATCCAAGGAGTAGATCCATTCCTTATTACTCAAACCAGAGATAAGCAGTGACTTTCTGAAGTCTAGCCAGCTATAATAACTTGAACTTTCCCTCCAGCAACTTGTCTAAACCCTTGTTGAATCTAGTTATGGTAACGGGGGATGGACTGCCAGAAAAGTTTCATTTTGTGTCACTTTCCATGTCGTTTCTGGGAATGTTTGTTTTTGTTTTCCCCCTTCTGTCTTACAAGGGCAATGTCACTGAGACTGCGTGCTCTTTGCCAGTAGTGCGTGGATGCATGATAGTTTGTGCATGTGTGCACTATCGGGAAAGAGTGTGCAGTCTTTCCAAAGGAGTGAGCCCTCTTTGAAAATTAGTGTGCACTGTTTGCAAGGAGTGTGCACTACTACCAGAAAACATAACGAACAAACAAACAAAAAAAAAACCCACACAACATTCCTTTTTTCTGCTTATTTTCATTTTCTAATGACAAGCAATGCACATGGGATATGTCATTGACATTTCCCATGTTGTTGCAAATGACAGCCCATCCCTAATACTAACTGCCTTTGACTACATCTAACAGAAACCAGTTCACACAGTTAAATTGTACATTGAGTGAAAATAAAATGCATTCTCTGATTTGTTTTATAACGTATGCCCTCATCTTAGTGCTACTTGAAAGTGTAAACAACACAGAGATGTTTGTAGGCAACTTTCTCCTTGATAACAGATGGCAGATACTGTTTATGACCTTGATTCTTTCTTCTCAGTTATGGTCAGAAGTATAACTGATGGGAGATGTTTATTGCTGAAAAGTTTATCTATGATTGAGTCTTCTAAGAGCCATTTGCTTAGGGTCTCTTTCGAAAGAGCACTCAGTTTTGAACTGTTGATTAAGTAGTTGGTCAAGAACAAGGAAGGTACTACTGCTATAGGACAAATGTGGACTCTTATGGTTTCCTAATTAATATTTCCAGAAAAAATATCTTTCCTTCTTCCCTACCCTGTCCATCTCTCCTTACTTCCCTTTCCACACTGCCACTGCCAGCCTGCAGATAGAAAATGACAGTGCAGAACCTCAGAGCCTAAGTGCATGCTCAGTATCTTTTGGTCTTGCTCCTTCCAACATGAAGTCTTATGTCAAAGGGGGTGGGACCAGCAGGTGTTGAGCATTCATATAGACTCCAAGACCCTGCACTGCTATTTCTATCTGCCTTCTTGTAGTCTCATTCAGTTGGGGGGGGGGGGGTGGTTTTGTTTGACGGTTTGGTTTGGGCAGAGGAGGTAGCCTCTATCTTTTTTTTTTTTTTTTGCCAGGCTTAATCAATGGTAGCTATGCCCCTGGTGGTCACAGTAAATTTAAACTCATGAGTTAAAATTGTTTTTATTTTCTGACCTAAGCTTGATACACAAACAGACATGCACACAAGATAGGCGCCTACTTGGCCTTCAAGCCTAAGCAACCTGTTATGGAATTATTCTCCCTAAATCCATGAGCCAGTTTTTTTCCTCTCAGTCCCCTTCTTTTTTTCCACATACCATAAATCAAAGGGGAAACTTACCTGTATTTGAACAGGATGAGCTACACCTTGACCAGAATGAAACCTGACTTTTGTCACTTATATTTTAAAAATTGATCCTTTCAGGGTACTGGTGACGTCATCACCAAGATGGCAGCTTAGTCCTGGAGCTCCAATTGAGCCAGTATTTTAAAGGTGCAATTTAGCGGGTTATTTACCTTCTCAGATCGAGAAATTCATTTTGGCCTCATTGAGAAGGCTGCCCCTTTGCTGCTCAATGTCTAAAAAATGCAGCAGTGAAATAAAGCATTACTTTTGCACTGCCAGCCACGCTGAGCTGCAGGGACCGCTTGGTGATCCTGACATGGACATAGCTAGCTCGTAAAATCATGATGAGCTCACGCAGGATGATTTCCTCAAAGTTGATGTAATGGATGGTGATGGTCCACTCACAAAGCGAGCAATGTAGATAATGCTGCAAGAATTAAAACAAAAAGATGCAGTGGCTCGACTTAGTGAGCTCAAAGGATATACGCAGGGGCCTGGAGGATCTGAGCTCCCGGATGATGGAGGACGCTAAGCTCTAACTGGAGGACCAAGAGTTTAAACTTCAGGAGGTGGTTACAAAAATTAATGTGTGCACTACTACCCTGGACACTTTAGTGGATAAAACTGACGATTTAGAGAATCACGTGCACTGCAATAATGTGCGCTTCTGGAGTTCTAGAATTGGAGGCAAAGGACTGTGGCCTCATTATTCAGGATACCTGTCGTCAACTTGTCAGTCAGGGACATCGGGTGTGAAAGTACCCGATGGTATCAAACTGAACAGGGTGCATAGAGCCTTGGGGCCCCCCTCATGCGAACAGGCTGCACGCTGCAGGCCATCATAACTTGCTTCCACTCCTATGCGGTCAAAGACCTGATTATGATTCAAGCCCACACGGTGGGTCTGATTCAATATTAGGGGCACCGAATAGAAGTTTATCAAGATCTTTCAGCGGCTACTCTTCAAAAATGCTGTGAATTCAAGGACATAATATTTCTTTTGCGCAGGGAGCACATCATACATAGTAACATAGTAACATAGTAGATGACTGCAGAAAAAGACCTGCACGGTCCATCTAGTCTGCCCATGATAAACTCATATATGTATACCTTACCTTGATTTGTACCTGTCTTTTTCAGGGCACAGACTGTATAAGTCTGTCCAGCAGTATTTCCCACCTCCCAACCACCAGTCCCGCCTCCCATCACCGGCTCTGGCACAGACCCCGTATAAGTCTGCCCTCCCCTATTCTAGCCTCTCAACCACCAACCCCTCTTCCCCCCGCCACCCAATTTCAGCTAAGCTTCTGTGGATCCATTCCTTCTGCACAGGATTCCTTTATGCCTATCCCACGCATGGTTGAATTCCGTTACCGTTTTCATCTCCACCACCTTCCACGGGAGGGCATTCCAAGCGTTCACCACCCTCTCTGTGAAGAAATACTTCCTGACATCTTTCCTGAGTCTGCCCCCCCTTCAATCTCATTTCATGTCCTCTCGTTCTACCGCCTTCCCATCTCCGGAAAAGATTCGTTTGCGGATTAATACCTTTCAAATATTTGAACGTCTGTATCATATCACCCCTGTTCCTCCTTTCCTCCAGAGTATACATGTTCAGGTCAGCAAGTCTCTCTTCATACGTCTTGGAACGCAACTCCCATACCATCCTCGTAGCTTTTCTTTGCACCGCTTCAAGAAATGGCTTTTTCCATTTGCCATATCTTCTCTTATCAGTGGCAAAACTTATAGATTTAAAACTACTTTAAAGGCACATAATGCATTGAGGTGCTTAAATTCATAGAAAGACCCAGAATCAATTAAGACTCTGCTGGCAGTGGTTTCTGGAAAAAATCACCACCTCAAGAAACGAGCTTTATTGTTGGTTTTTTTTTTTTTTTTTTGCTGTAGTCCAGTATTGATATCTGATGATATTTCCTGGAGCATTGGCTGAATGCTTTTCCTGGAGATAATTCTCTTGTTTAATGTGCTAAGATCAATCTGTATCTGCGATGCTGATGTTGGTTTGTGTGTGGGGGGTTGGGACAGAATTAGGATATGTGGGGGGGGGGGGGGGGGGGTGGGTGTTTGTGTGATGGGGAGGGAGGGAGGGGGGTGACTGTTTATATACTGACTTGTGCCTTGCAATGTTCTTTGTGTATTTCTGTGAATGTTATATTCTATGATTGTTCCTTGGCAGGGGGAGCTTAATTCTCTGCTATAGTTTACTGCTTTGGTTCTTCTGTCCCTGCTCCTGGATGGCACAATTAATATAGTCACTTGGAATGTTCTGGGATTCATTCCCCTATGAGAAAGCAAATCTTAACTGTGCTGTGCCGTTGGGGGGTAGGGATAGTCATGTTACAGGAGACGCACTTAAATGACCTAGAGCATCAAAAGCTGTGCAAGGAGTGGGTGGGCAGGTGTTATGCCGTTTCTGCAGCAGTGAGCAGATGGGCTGGGGTTGCTATCCTGCTCCATAGGTCCATCCCTTTTGAGGAACATAGGGTCATCTTGGACAAACAGGGGCATTAAGTAATTTTACACTATTCCCTCTATTGAGTACCTTATATTCTTATTTCATTATAGGCACCAAATATTACGATATGTTTTTCTTTCCCACCATTTTAAAGAGACTTCTTGACGTACCATCTTACACAATTGTCATTGGTGGAGATTTTAATGCTGTAGCAATCCCTTTGGAGGATAGACAGTCTGCTGCATAAGAAATGACATAAAATACTACTGCCAAGACAAGACTAAAAGTGCTTCTCTGCTTACCACAATAATGTTGAATATTCAAGAATGTATGAATCACTTCATCAGCATCATCAATATGAAGAGCTGGGCTGGAACCATTATCAACAAATTATATATGTAATATCAAAAAGGACATATGATGAAAAATATCTTGACTGGGTGAATAAGTGATGGAATTACTAAAATGCATCATATCGACATAAGTCCTTATTGTGATACACATAACAGTGATTCTACCAAAAATCAATAGTTGTGCATCAAAAAATTGAATGATATGTGCTAGGATTCAAACATCACAGTGTTGCCCAATGAGCATACATGCAGCACGCCAATATGAAAATGGTGTACAAAGGTACCAAAAAGTGCATGTTATGATTAGTCCAGTAGCCTAGTGGTTAGTGCAGTCGACTTTGATCCTGGGCAACTGGGTTTGATTCCCACTGCAGCTCCTTGGGACTCTGGGCAAGTCACTTAACCCTCCACTGCCTGAGGTACAAAAACCACAGAAAGGCAGTATATTCAATCCCATTCCCTTTCCCCTTCCAAAGAAAAACACAATGATCCACAGTTAGTCATGGATGACTAACCCAAAAAGGTGAACAATGCTAGAAACAATGAACTAGCAAATGGTAATAAAAGCAAAGGATATAAAATGCTAAAAAACAGAATGAGTCCAATAGAGTGTCCTACTCCTTTCAGTCAACCAACAAATAAAAATCCCAAAACATAATATCCATGAAGAAAATGATAAGAAATAGATAAAACTAGTGTGAAAGTACTTAATTGTGACTTGCCTGCATAAACGAGACAAAGATATTTCCACAACTGTAACAATCCTGTTCAGTATCGGGAAATGCAACCACTGTGAGAAAATAAAACATCATAAATAAGTGAAACTGCAGTGGAGTCAACCATCTCATTCTAAATCTCATATAAGGAACAGAGGGGGTCTTTTACTAAAGATTAGCTCGAGTTATCTGTAGCAGGGCCAATTTTATTATTAGTAAATTAGGAAGGATGCTATATTGGAGAAACAGGCCAGATGCTTAAGACAAGATTCAATCTGCACAGACATCACATGAAAATAGCCGGTGCCAGTCAAGCCCCCACCCCTGTGGGCCAACACTTCACAAGACCAGAACACTGCACAGTGATTTCACAGTAAGAATACTGAAAGTTAATTTTAAAACAATAAAGGAACGTAAGACCTTTGAAATAAGAATGATTGAATATTTTGACACCCAACAAACAGGACGTAATAAGGATCTGGGTTTTCTAACTCATTATAAACCATAAAGCTGTATTTCTCTGTTTATTTCTCTGTTTATTACCCTCCTCTCACCTACCAACACCCATTCTGTTAGAATATCAATGAAATGCTTTGATGTCCCCATGCATACCCCCACCCTCCCACTCTGTCAGACTGTCAAAGTAATGCTTTGATGTTTCTCTTATATATACTATCTGCTACCACATTTGCTTATTTCTGATCTGACGAAGAAGGGCAACCTTCGAAAGCTAATCAAGAAATGTATTAAGTTATGTCCAATAAAAAAGGTATCATCTTATTTTCTTTTCCATGTTTTATTTTGTTTGATTTCTATTGATAACCTAGTAAATTATGGAAATTGAATGGGCACATGTCTTACCCGGTTGATAAGAGATGAGCAAGGTTCCCGTTTTATCCCCTTTTGGGTGTCCATTGACTGATAAAAAAAATCTATAGCTCAACTGTTGCACAATTTTTATGTTTAAATCATTTCTATTGAAATTGAACAACAAGCAATCAATAATTGGATCAGACATATGTCCAGATAACTAGTAGCAAAACCTACCCAAACCCTACCCTCCCACCCCAAAAATCTCCCCACCCACTCACTCACCTAGAACAGCTGGTACCATGACTCTCAACATATAAACCAACTTAACATATGAATTGCGTTCAGTTCTGGTCGCCGTATCTCAAAAAATGTAGAGCGGAATTAGAAAAGGTTCAAAGAAGAGCAACCAAAATGATAAAGGGGATGGAACTCCTCTCGTATGAGGAAAGGCTAAAGAGGTTTGGGCTCTTCAGCTTGGAAAAGAAACAGATGAGGGGAGATATGATTGAGTGAGGTCTACAAAATCCTGAGTGGCGTAAAATGAGTAGAAGTAAATCGATTTTTTACTTGTTCCAAAAGTACAAAGACTAGGGAACACTTGAGGAAGTTACATGGAAATACTTTTAAAACAAATAGGAGGAAATATTTTTTCACTCAACGAATAGTTAAGCTCTGGAACTCTTTGCCAGAGGATGTGGTAACAGCGGTTAGCATATGTGGGTTTAAAAAAGGTTTGGACAAGTTCCTGGAGGAAAAGTCCATAGTCTGCTATTGAGACACACATGGGAAGCAACTGCTTGCCCTGGGATTTGTAGTATGGAGTGTTGCCACAATTTGGGTTTTTGCCAGGTGCATGTGACCTGGCTCGGCCACTGTTTGGAAAACAGGATACTGGGCTAGATGGACCATTGGTCTGACCCAATATGGCTACTCTTATGTTCTTAAACCAAATGAAACAGCAAAACCAGGAACAGGATTTTGCTATTGCAAACCCTGTCACACAAACATTGGATCATCTCATCTTAAGTTTTTCTGTTCAGTGAACCTTGGAGTAGCCTGTATTTGTTGAACTGGTTCCAGTCAATCAGAACAGTGATAAATTGGGTCAGTTTAAAGCAGAGATGACAGACATCCATCACAACAGACGGCTGGTAATCCCCTGGAAAATGTTATATTAGGGTGATTGTCCACTGGATTGATTAGAGGAAGTCTGCTTGTCTGGCGTGTCTGTGGTAATCAGTTAGGCCCTGTTTACTAAGCCGCGCTATACGTGCACTATATTTTTAGCATACACTAAAAATGAGATCATACTAATGCTAGAGATGCTCATATATTCCTATGGGTGTCTCTAGCATTAGCGTGTACTAATTTTTAGCACACGCTAGAAAGTTAGCTCGCCTACAGCACAGCTTAGTAAACAGAGGCCTAAGTGTAGCTACATTGCTGCATGCTAACTAATTAGCGCTGGATTAGTGCGTGAGCCCTTATTGCTTATAAAATAGGTGTCAGTAAGAGCTTACATGCTATTTTTTGATAACGGCTATGCGCTAATGGCAACATTAGTGTGTGGCAATTAATTCAGAAAATCATCCATTTTCCAGCTGTTGTAGGAATGGCCGCAGCATGCAGGAAACACCCGCAGAAGAGTGAGTTAAGGCCACTTTCTACTGCAGCTTTGTAAAAGGACTCTTATGTTCAAAGGACCATTTGTTTCTCATAAAGCAAATGGGTCTAATGGCTAAAGATTTTTCCATAGTATGTAAAAAGTTACAGTAGTTACAGTATGTATATCATGAGGGAAATTGGGTTCTCTGCAAATTGTAATGCTTATTGGCTCAACAGAATAATTACATAGGGGCCCTTTTACTAAACCGTGTTATGCGCCAGTGCGCCGTGGTAGCGTTTGTAGTGCATGCAAATGATTAGCTTGTGCTAAACACTAGAGGTGCCAATATATTCCTATTGGCGTTTCTAGCGTCTAGCGCATGCTTATCATTAACATGCGCTAAAAACACTACCATGGCATAGTAAAAGACCCCGTTAATGCAGGAAAAAGGGCTTACCACAAAATGCTTTAAAGCATTTTGTGGTAATTTGCCTGTCAGCACAAGCTAATGGTGTGCTATTAAATTTGTTTCAAAAAATTTCAAGAGTGGGTGTGTCATGAGCGGAGGATAGGCATAGTACATAAGTACATAAGCACTACCATACCGGGAAAAGACCAAGGGTCCATCAAGCCCAGCATCCTGTCTCTGACAGTGGCCAATCCAGGCTTCAAGAACCCGGCAACCCCCCCCCCCCCCCCCAAAAAAAAAAAAAAAATTAATTCTTAATAATGTTCAATGGACTTTTCCCTCAGGAATCTGTCCAAACCCCCTTTAAATTCTGTAAGGCCAGCTGCTGTCACTACATTTTCCGGCAACGAGTTCCAGAGTCCGACTACACGCTGAGTAAAGAAAAACTTTCTCCTATTTGTTTTAAATCTACCATATTCTAGCTTCATCTTGTGTCCCCTGGTTTTGTTGTTGTTTGAAAGTGTAAACAAACGCTTCACATCTGTCCGCTCTATTCCGCACATTATCTTGTAGACTTCTATCATATCACCCCTCAGCCGCCTTTTCTCCAAGCTGAAGAGCCCTACCCTTCTCAGCCTTTCCTCATAGGGAAGTCGTTCCATTCCCTTTATCATTTTTGTCGCCCTTCTCTGCACCTTCTCTAATTCCTTTATATCTTTTTTGAGATGCGGCAACTAGAAGTGTTATCCAGCCAGCATGTTCACATCCGTGCTAATACTAACTGAACAACAATAACTTAGCCCCCCTTTTACAAAGCCACACTAGTGGCTGCCAGCTGTATTGGCATTGCCGTGCGGCTTTGTAAAAGGGGGAGTTAATATGGGAACACTTATCACCTCCTTGTCAACAAGCGTTCCCATGTTAATTTTTTTTGCAAGTCCCGCACACTAATGGAAAAATTAGCACAGGACCTGCAAAAAATACATATTTAAAATGGCCTCAATACTGCTGCATTAAAAATGGGCTTAGTGCATGGGAATGACCCATTTTGGCATGTGCTAAGCCCAGATTTGTCATGGCTTAGTAAAAGGGTCCCACAATTATTTATGTACATGTTTTATTATTATTATTCTTTAATGATATACAACCATGAGAAATCAGAGTAATGTTGCAAAAATCTTTGTAGTTTGACACATTTTGTAGTTCTCTATAAATATCTTTTCTGCTATTATATCTGATAGTTCAGATTTTGACCTAACTGCATTCAACAACCTTGCAAACTCCTTCTGATCCACAGACTGAAAATTCAGTCACGAAAATAAAAATCTGTTTTGTTCAGACATAAGAGTAAAAAAAAAAAAAAATCTATTGTACTCAATTTCAGTGCTGTAATGGATTATAGTACCTGTGTTTTATATTCCAACACTGAATAAAATCTAGACAATTCAAATGACACCAGCTGAAACCTGCAAAACATTTGTAGTCAAATTAGTGTTTATATCCACATTCTACCTGATCCCATAACGCCATCATCCTTTTACCACTTTCCTTTACTTCCCTTTATTGGCTTTCCCCATACCCCTCTTGCCCATCACCTCTCCATTATGCCTCTTTCCCTACCTTACCCATCTCCCTTCTCCCATCTTATGCATCTCTCCGTTCTCTTTCATTGATAGCACAAGACAGTTTTCTCTGCCACAACATCCCCAGGTTGCCTGCCCATACCACATTTTTTGGCCTCCTGCCTTGCCACATTTTTATTATGACTGTGGCCCATACTGTCACTAGATCCCACTGAATCTGTACTGAATTCTACATATGTATATGATCTGGCAGCTTTTACAATACAATACAATCATTTATATTCCGCTAGGTACCATCAAGTTCACTGAAGATCACAATTCAATGGACTAGGACAAGTACAAGGATTGCAAATTGATCAAGATTAACATATCTCTTGATTCTGTTCCACTAGGATTGATTAAATTCACACCCTTAAAAAATCTTTGAAATAAAAACGTTTTCAACTTCTGTATTTCATCTGGAAGATCATTCCAAATTTTTGCTATTTGGTATGGGAAAGATTGTTCAAAAATCTGCCTGTACCTTACTCCTTTCAGATCAGGGAAATGAAACTTAGGAGAAGCGTGCAAAAATCTCCTTGTGGTACTGTGAGTGAAGATTGAGGCTGGGCCTTCACAATAATATAGCTGGACAAGGTTATAAACATGGAATCAGTGATTTATTAACTTAAATCTGAGGCCTGTTACTTCACAGGCCTAGGAACAAAGGTAGAGTCTTTTATCTTCGGGGGGGGGGGGGGGGGGGGGAGAGGAATTCTAGCAGGGGCCTGTGGCTAACAGCACCCAAAACAAAGTCTATGGCCTATGACTATTCTACCACACAGTTTGTAGGTTCTCTCTTTTGGATTTCCAGGTCTGACTCCAGCAAGACCTTAGAACAAGGCTGCCTTCTGGACTGACTCCAAACTATTTATATCTTTTTTTAAAGGTGTGGGCCCAAAAGTCTTAAAATAAAAGATTGGCTTACCTCAGCCAGGTCACAGCCACTAGAATATTCAGTAAAGGCATATGAGGGGGCTTCCTTCCCTGGGCCTCCTTAACCCTCCTTAACTTTGGCACTGCCTTTTATAGTTCCTGACTGTGACTCTACCCCACCCATATCACTTCCTCCCTGTATAGGGCTAAGATATTTAAGGTGGCTTGTAGTACCAGAGGGATCCCTCTTAAGGGTGAGGGGCAGTGTTCTGTATACCCCCTCACTTACCCTCCTCCTCAGTTCAACCCTGCCTGGTTGAGCACCTGCCATATCAGGATCCACCTCCCGAGACAAAATGTCAGCATTGGCATGTTCTCGGCCTGCCTGATGTATCACCCAATAATTAAAGGGCTGGAGGTTAAGGAACCAGTGCATGATACATGCATTTGAGTCTTTATGTCTAGCCATCCACTTAAGGGGTTGATGGTTGATGACCAGCAGTAAGTGTTGCCCCAACAAATAATATTGGAATGTTTCCAGGGTCCACTTGACAGTAGAGCTTCCTTCTCAATTACTGCATAATATTTACTTCTTGGGAACAGCTTCTGGCTAATGTATGCCACTGGGTGGTCTTCCCCATCCACTTCCTGGGCCAGAATGGCCCCAAGTCCATCCTCCGACGCATTGGACTGCAAGATAAAGGGCTAGTTGAAGTCTGGGCTGACTAGCACCAGCTCTGAGCAAATATCCCTTTTCTGGGTTTGGAATGCAACATCCAGTTCTTCAGTCCAGTGAGCCTTCTTCTGTAGGAGGTGGGTTAGTGGTTCTGCTTTCTCAGCAAACCCTGGAATAGACCAGCGATAATAACCAATGAGCCCGAGGAAGGCTCGTACTTTCTTCTTCATACAGGGTACTGGCACCAGGGTGAATGCCTCTACCTTCTGAAGCTGGAGTCTTACTTGATCTTTTCTGACTGAGTACCCCAGGTATTGGACTTCTTGTCCTCCCAAGAAGTACTTTTTTAGGATTTGCTGTTAGCCCACAATTTGCGCTGTTATAGAATAAGGGGGATCCGTGCCTAATTAGGTGTGGGGATTTCCACTAGGGTTCAGTTGGTGTAAATGCTCACATGTAAAAGTAGTCGCAGATCCTGGCACTAAACACCATTCTATAAATGGTGCCTAACTTTGAGCACCGTTTATAGAATAGCACTATTTTATCAGTTCTGTTTTTTCAGCGTCATTTATAGAATTTGGTCCATAATGTGGCGCTTGACCATAAAAAAACTTAACCATAATACACAATTTAAAAATAACTCTCTAATCGGGAGCCAATGTAGCTGATATGGTAATGATGTAACTCTGGATAGGGGAGCAGGTGATCCACCTCTGTGGATGAACAACAAATCCTACGATGAGAAAACACACAGAAGAAGTGGAAAGTGGACCCCAGAAAATTGGGGCAACTGCGTTTAACAATAAACAAACTTTAATGCAGACTCGACACAGATCTGTGTTTCGGCCATAGGCTTGACTCAGGAGTCTAAACAACATATAGAAATCATACATAATACGTAAAAATCATATATAATACATAAAAAGATAATAAAAACCATTGAATTTGTACTAAAAAAAGAAAGATAAATGTTTCAACATAAAAAATGATGTAACTCTATCATATCAACTTGCTGAGCAAATTAATCTCACAGCTATATTTTGCAATGTTTGTGGTTTTTGCTAATCAAAAAAATTGGATTGCAGTAAACCAATTGCGTGAGCAGTAGAGCCTGTGTTAACATTCTCAACTCTTCCGCTAGAAACAAATGTTTGATCTTTTTAAGCTAGTACCTTTTCTATTCTCCCAATCCACTGTCTGAGGCATATACTTGGGAAGAAAGGAAAAAGCAGAAAAGGGATGATAGTATGATGAGAGGAGGTAGAATGTATAAATACTCATTTGACTACAAATGTTTTGCAGGTTTCAGCTAGTGCCATTTGAATTGTCTAGATTTTCTTCAGTATTGGAATATAAAGCACACGTACTGTAATCCACTATTGCACTGAAATAGACAGACTTTTATGTTAATGATTGAATTCTCAGTCTGTGGATCAGAAGGAGCTCAGGAGCGACAAATGGTTTGCACAGCTATTGAATGCAGTTAGGTCAAAATCTGAGATGTCAGATTATTATAACTGAAAAGATATTTACAGAGAACTAAAGAAATGTGCCAAATTGCAAAGATTTTTGCAACATTACTCTGACCTCCCATAGTTGTACATCATTAAAAACAGTAAGCTAACCAGTTTTATTTGGACACTAATGAACTGTTAAGGTTCATTTACATTTTTGTATTTTTATTTATTCTCTAGGGTTTTTTTAACCTCCTTTTTTGAAGAAATTCATCCAAGGCAGTGTACAGCAAGAACAAGCCGATCATAGACAATAGATAATTACAGCAATTAAAAATATTCAAGTAACAGTACATAGTATGGCATAGTATGCTACTAACAATGTCAACACAATATGAAATAAAACATCTTATTGTTTCACCTCCACAGGGCATAAGTGGAGGTGAAACATATAGACGGATAAGATAGAGTAGTAGGAGTTAGAAAATAAGGGGACTAATTTAAAGAAAGTGGTACGTGAAGTCAGCATGCATCCTCAGCTAGGGTAGGAGTAGATAAGCAAGTCCTGCTACAATATGTGTAGACCAGAGTTAGTCCTTGTGTATGACTAGAAAGTTAGTTGCTTCTTCAAGACCTGGAAGGAGAGCCAATCTTTCACCTGCTTCTAAAATGGATAAGTTGAACTACAATCTCTGTATAATACTTTCCATCACGACACATTGCACACGTGACTGTCAGGGAGTTATATGTAAACATATGCTTTGCGTTCTCAGAAACCCTCTTCCAACAATGGATAGCAAGCAGAACAAAGCATTTCCCCATGCAAATCACAAATAGAAAACTGATTTTATTTCATGTCTTTTCAGTAGTAGTTCAAGGAAAGTTAAATTCAGGTATGCTGGGGACTTCTAATAACTCAGTAGCTCCATCACAGATTTCCTCCACTACCAGGCACACTGAAACTATTTTAAAAAGAGCAAAAGGTTCACCAACCCAACGACTAACACAATAAATATACAACAGGAGCATAATTTATTATTCTTACAAAAACTAAATACCATTAATTAACAATTTAATCTAAACCCCAAATATGACCATGTTTACATATTCTGTCTGCATAAGGGGTACATACCTTTTATTTCTGCCATCTCATTTTGTCTGCTTTTGTCAAAATTCCTTTTGTTGGCATTTCCTCCACAACTCACTCTCCCTGACCTTCCTCATCCTTTCCTACCTGATCTGAATCCTAACTTCCCCTGTCTATCCTGGGCCTCTCACTCAGTTTCCTGCTCTCTCCTCCAAGCTCTCATGCTCACATTGAATTTAACAGTCCTCATTTGGCCTTGCCAAATCCAGTCTGAGTCCCCGCTTTTGTTTCACCAGATATCTGTTAATCCCCCATCTTCATTTCCCCTCTCTTATCGCCCCCTTCTCTTACTCTCCATGTTACTACTCTCACTCGATCCCTTTATTCTTCCTCTCCAATCACCAGGCTGCTTCCTTCTACCAGTTCCCATTCTCCCCTCGTTGCCAGGGTCTACTCTTTTCCTTCAGCCCTCCCCATGCCTCTTCCACTCAATTTGAGCCCTTTATCCCCCCTCTCCTCGTATCTCTCCTCTGAATCCTTGAGACCCTGCAAATGTATGCCCCTGCATGTGCAGCATTTTATAAATGTACACATTGAAAAAAATGAGTGGCAGAAACTTAGCAGCCTCCACATAGAAGTGCTGTACTTCTACCTTGAGGCAGTGATTTAGCCACTTCTACATGTAAGTGGTGCCACTTCCACATGTAGCCTGATCATTTTAGAAGACTATGGTGCTCATTTTCAAAGCAGATGGATGACTTAAAATGCTTTAAAGAAACCATCCATATAAATACGAGTTGCACCTTGCTAAGAAATCTCCCCGCTTTGCAGCTTATAGAGAAAAATGGCTACCATTTGCATCTCATTTTAGTGCTCTGCGGTGATATGTGCAAATTTGGTGTACCTCAAGTGCAAACGTTGATGTATATCCCCCAGCACCCCTTCCCTCTTTTCTTTCTCTCTTCTCATAACTGAGTGTTAACCATGTTACTTATTAGGCTGAGCTCTGGTTTTGCTTCTTATTGCTGTCTGTTGCCATGTTGTGAGCTCTTATGTATTTCTGTACTGAACACCAATAAAAGAAATTAAACTGGTAAAAAAAAAAACATCCATCTGCTAAAAACATCCAAATCCTGATTTTGGAAAGTGAGAGTTTGGACGTTTCATACTGCAGTTCGCCCAACTAGCAAGGGGACATGTTTTGGGTGGGGACTAGGGAGGGCCCAAACGTAGGACATCCAACAGGGATTTTTGAATGGGAAGAAACGTCCATGTCTAAAAAGAAGGACATTTTTATCTACACCTGTGTCAGCATGTCCAAGTTACACAAAGTTGCTCTAATTGAGCAGCTGACCATTGGAGGGATTAAGGCATGACCCCTCCTTAATCCCTCCCCCCCCCCCCCCCCAGTGTCTGCTGTCCCCTTCCCTCTCCCCTGAAAGTGAAATTGGAAAGGAAAACCAGGCTGTATGTCAGGTATTAAGGTCATTCTGATCAAAGTAGTGAACAGGTTAGAGTAATAGCCTAGTGCACAGTACAGGGAGTGGAGGAGTGGCCTAGTGGTTAGGGTGGTGGACCTTGGTCCTGGGGAACTGAGGAACTGAGTTCAATTCCCAGCACAGGCAGCTCCTTGTGACACTGGGCAATTCACTTAACCCTCCATTGCCCCATGTAAGCCACATTGAGCCTGCCATGAGTGGGAAAGCACAGGGTACAAATGTAACAACAAAAAACAGTAGACTGTGAGCTGAGGGAATCAGGTTCAAGTCCTACTTCAATTTTTTTAAATAATTCTGAGCCTTCGAGAAACAGAAAAATACTTACTGTACCTAACTATATAAGACACCTGCAAGCCTGAAGGCTACTGAAGTGGTGTACATTCAGGTACAGTAGGTATTTTTCAGGTCCTGGAGGGATCACATTTACAAAAAAAAGAGCTATAGCAGGATTTGAACCTGTGTTGCTTGGTTTACAGTACACTGTACTAAGTGCGAATTGTCTGGTGATCCTGAAGTAGAATTCGAAACGTTGGCTATCGTTGATCACGGACTAAGAGATAGACTGGAACACAGAGATGTACTTTCAACTAAGCTAAGCTAAGTGTGCTTAAAGTTTAAAGTTTATAGCTTGCTGAAAATAGTTTGATGGGGTTTTTCTGGCCTATGATGAGAAAGCCCAACCCCATGTGACCTTTAGAGTCATGGGGTTTCTTGAGGCCTTTTCCTCAACACAACCAGTGGGTAGTGTGGTTGTTATTATGACTGTCATATCAAATAAGAGCACCTTTACAAATATTTACAATATATAAGCATACCAAGGGGGAATACATGGAAACTCAAATGATTATAATTTAGACAGTAAAATTCCAGATGTGTAAGCAAGCCTTAATGGTGAAGGTGAAATTGGATTTTTTTTTTCCAATGTTGGAGGTGTGGCTTAATTAATCCCATGAATGAAATGTGGTCAGACCAGGTTATAATCTTTTGGGGAAGGAAAAGGAGGCAGAAAGGGGATAGAGTAGATATTTATGTAAAAAGAAAAAATCAAATTAATGTAAATGCAAAAACTGGAGGGAAAGGAGGAAGCTCTGTTGTCCATCCATCCGGTGGTAATTAGGGATGTAGATGGCCAAAAAACATTTTAGCTTGTTTTCATAATTTCCAAATTTTTCTCAGTTTCCATTTTTTGTGGGGTTAAATATACTGATTTTAAATGCACACATTCTTTGTGCACTAAACCATTTTCAAATACACAGATCAATTGTGCATTTATTTATTGCATTTGTATCCCACATTTTCCCACCTCTTTGCATTGATTTAAAAGTATACATGGGCACAAATAATTTGCACACATAAAAATGTTTTGATACCCAAGGAATCCAAATGCGTGCTAATGAATGCAAATTCCTAATGTTAACCTCTTAAGTCCTTTTGAAAGCTGACTCTTTAGAAAGGTAGAAAAGCTTGTAGACCTGCTACTGATTACTTTAGGAAAGACCACTGGGCTAGGTGGACCTAAGGTCTGACCCAGTTTGGTAGCTGTTATATTCCACTGGCTTTTCTGTTGAGAAAGATATTAATTAGACATGTATGAATAATTGTCCTCATTGGTGTCCCAGAACTCAATTTAAGGAACAATTTGTTTTCAGCTTTTAACAGGTCCTTTGTTGCCGTCTTGTTAATGGGCATGCAGAGGCTGTACTAATCAAAAGAATGCTTAAATATGAGCATTGGCTTTATTACAGTAATGACAAGGCCATGTTCATTGCTATAAATAACTTCACAGACTACAGGGCATACTTGGCACTGTCCGGCATGCCATTGACTCATTTCTGCTGCTTTTGCTATCTGGGGCTGTTTATTGTTACAAGAGTTACTTTAAGTCTATATTCTGTGCCTGTGAATGTTTTTAGTTTGGTAATGAGCAGTGCACCCAATAGTTCAGCGGTGTCAGATTTTGCTGTCAGCAGCAATAACTTAGGTACTTTAATTTTCATGCCGTTTTGTAGAGGTTGGTAAGTTCCATTGCATTTTCTTAATCTTATTTTTTATCCCATTTTGTGCAATGCTTACAATATAATACATCAAGATAATGATTTCATCATGAAAATATGAGAAGATTGCTACACTAGAGATTTGCTCTTTAGTTTCCCCTTCTTCCTTTTCAAATCCAGTTGGAAACGTAGCACTAAAACAAACTTTCTTCTTTGACAAAGGAGCCCTTTTACTAAGCCATGTAAGAGTCTATGCATGCCCAATGTGCGCCAAAATGGAGTTACTGCATGGCTACCACAAGGCTCTTGCAGTAATTTAATTTTTGGTGCGTGTCTGATACGCACGGCCAAAAAAATAATTTTTGTTTTCTGCCATGCGCCAAGTGGCATTTGGCACGCGTAGGTCATTACCTCCTGGTTACAATGTGATACTTTACCACTAGGTCAATGGCTGGCAGTAAGGTCTCAGACCCAAAATGGACGAGCGGCAATTTTCAATTTTGATTATTGCAATTTGCTTTATGTAGGATCCCAAGATAAAGTTCTGAATCGCCTGCAGCCATTTAAAAATACTGCTGCTCGGTTGGCCTGTAATGAACATAAGTTTGAAAGAGTGACCCCTATACTG